>NW_003314370.1:444026-526489 GCF_000143415.4 Selaginella moellendorffii
ATATGCTTGAATATTCTAGGATATTCTACCATCTAACGGTTGTTATTCATTTAGATTAATCTTGTATTTATAATTTATAAACATGTTTATAATTTATAAACTTTCTTAAACCTTTTCTAGTATATTCTTTTTTATTCTACCATCTAACGGTTGATATGCAATAAAATTAATCTTGTATATATAAATTACAAACATGCTTATAATTATAAACTTGATTTGATCAATTGGATTAATAAGTAATAATAACACTAGTATTAAGCAAACCAAGCGTTGCTACATGCAACGCGTAGCAATTTTTTTTAGAATATTCTTAATTATAGATTTTATGTGTTTTAATAATCAATATTTCAAATTATTCTATATCATCCAATAGCTATCTCTAGACCTTACTATCATCCCCTTCTCTCAGAAGGATGAAAGATAATTAGGGTGTTCTTGTTGATAGGTTGGAATTTGGAAGAATATTGGATAAATATCGTGCCAAAATTTATAAATTTGCAATTTTTGTTGCAATACTCAATACTGTCTCTTTCAATAGGCAAGAAGCCCCTTAGACAAATTACGTATTATAATATCAAGAAAATAAACCAATACTAAATCATTTATTTTATACTCTATAAATGGTCAATGATACAAGCTGTAACACCATTGTTATCCCATTTATATATGGCTAAGTATTCAACAAATTTGACTCAAATCAATAAAAAATGCTTATAAGATATTAATCCCTAAACCTATCATTGATAGTTAAGGTAAACCCAACTCCATTGGCAATATTGGATCATAACTATATAAAAGTTTATATAATGAAACACCAAAACCTTATGATATATGTATATTTTTTAGTCACATAAATGTTCTATATGCCTACCTAGAATAAAAGAGTCGTAGTAAGCATAAAGAAACTAATGCATAACATGAAATATCAAACACAACAACCATTAATAGCATTATATTCTCATCTAGAAAATCTATTGATGCTAAAATAACAACCACTAATGGCACCATATTCTCGTTTAGAAAATCCATTGATGCTAGAATAACAAGTTTATCAGAAATACAAGAAGATCTACTAATGCTAGAATAACAACCACTAATAGCACCATATTCTCATCTAAAAAATCCACTGATGCTAAAATAACAAGTTTGCCAAAAATACAAGAAAAGAGTAAAAAAAGGAAGAAATCAACCATAAAACTCCTCAAGCAATGTGTAAACTTATGAATTTGAACTCCCTAGGAGGTCATTCAAAGATATTCCAAATATCCCATGACCCTTAATTAATTAGAAAAAGGAGTGCACTATTGTTTATAAGCTTTTTTTCTTTATATTTAAACTCTATAGATTGTCTCTTGAGTCATTTTCTTTAGTTACTTACATAATGAATAACTTCAAAATTATATATTTAAAGCTTCAAAACTTATCAAATAATACGACCAATTAAGTTCTCTAACTTCAATAATGAAGTGACCGCAATATAATCACCCTCTAGCAATATCAAAGAACCATGTAAATATGCATGAAACTTTTTAAAGATACTTTCTTTGTCGTGGAGTAGTTCACCTCTATTAGTTATAATATAGTTAATGTATGCAATAGAATGATGTTAACCAAACAAACTTATGCTATCTTGCATTAACACACTTTCAAGACTAACATTAAAAGTATCTATATGTAAGTGTAGTCATGATATGCCAATTCTAAAGGAGTTACTAACACTTCTTTAAATGCTTATTTGCAATCCTAAGACCAAATGAAAAATAATGTTGATAGCTTCAACAACATCAAAATGGTGCAAGTATAATTAGAAAGATGATCAAAAAAACTTTTAAAGTATTGAACCTTATTGAGCAAGTGTTGCACATTGTAGTAGCAAACTTTAAATAACCACAAATTTGTCAAGATTAATTTGTAAGCCTTCACAAGAAATGCAATACTCAAGATAAGTCATGTATTTGGATCCAAACACACACTTTGATCATTTCAACTTTAAACTACCTTCCTATAAACGATCTAACACTTTATGGATATCATAGATATGCTCCTCCGATATCCCCTTCAAGAGGATTAAAATATCATTGATAAAGTCAATAGCCACTTTTGATATATTATGAAAAAACCTCATTTATCATCCATTAGAAAGTTGTTAAAGAATTGTTCAAATCGAATAGCATTACTAAAAATTTGTATAAATCAAATGGTATATAAAAAATAATTTTGGGAACATCCTCCCCTATCATTAACACCCAAAAGCAAAATTTAACTTGTTGAATCAATAATTTCTCCTTAAACAATTCAGAAGATCAATAGTATGAGGAAGAGGATACATATTTGAGATAGTCACATCGTTTACTAAAAAATAGTTGATGTAAAATTAAATACTTTTATTAAACTTTATCACATTACAAAATGAAGTTCATATACTCAAGGACTTCATTACTTTCAGATAACACATTTATCTAACATCTCTTTGACATTTGTATATAAGATCTTGATCTTCTTTAATGACTAATGCTAAACATAAGTCTTGATTAGACAATCATTCCTAATTGTAATAGGATGATATATACAATCTTAGCCTCAAAAGATAATTCAAAATTGAAGAGATCACCATATTCCTTCTTAAGTTGGTCAATTGCCTTAACATAAAAACCATTTAAGTGATCTAAAAAGGGAATAGAAGAACAAGAAAAAAACATAGAAAAAAGTAATAGAGAGATAGCAATGATGGGAATAGAGGTAAAAATAAAAACATGAAGTAGAGAAATGAAAGAAATATGAAAGAGTATAATATAAGGGGGAGAAATCTCAAAATCACACTTGGTATGATTGTGCTAATGCAATTGTAAAAGTTAATATGTGGTAACAAATAGAGCAATAAAAGATAGATTTTTGAACATGTACTGACTAATATAAAGAAGATAATAAATGACTTCTTATTATAAAAAAAAACTTACTTATGTGGCTCCATATCATCACAGTAGCACTTATAGAAAATTATTGATGCTAAAGCCTCCATTTAGGAAATAAAATATGTTAATCTAGGAAACACTTATAACATTGATATATGATCAATCACATCACATGCCCAGTATAAAATATCATGGCTACAACCATGTCTTAGCTTTTATCCTTAAACATGGGCAATAATAACATTAATTTCTATAGAAACAAAAGTATCTTTCACAAGAAGTAGAGTTAAAACATGTATAACTACAAGTGGGAAAGTGATATCTCATAGTGTTGTACAAGTTATAGAGCAAGTTCTTGACAAAGTGTTTGCCCAACTTGATGCATTCTAACATATTAAGCAAGAAACTTAGAAAATGAACATTGAATTGCATAAACTCAAATAACCTTTAATTTAGATGATGCAATTGTTAAAAAGTATCATCATAGTCATTAGTATGTCCAAATACATGAAGGAAGTCATGAGTTAAGTTCATGCTACTAAACTTCATAAACTTAATCCCCTTTTGGCTTCTAGAAAACGTGAGGCAATCCAAAGGCAGGAAAAATCTTTTGCTTCTCTCAGAAACTAGTTGGTTTAAACCTGCTGCCTTGCCATAGACATATGAGTTGTCTTCACCTAGCATCTGTTGGTAGCCGTAGCAAGCAACACAGCAGTGGAGTCCCTTGGACGCCACTGCCACGGCAAACATTCCTGGAAATTCTGTCAAAAAAGTGAATGGCAAAGACGCAGTACATAGAAGATGGCTAGAATATACTAATGCTTTGCAGTGGCAACACAATCAGTTCTTCCATGCATTGGTGGAAGTCCTAGAATGTGAGCGTCTTGTATGTTCTACTATGTATAATATGATGTTCTCCTGTCTTCCAGGCCGTAGCCCTGGTCAAAATATCCTCATCAATGAACCGCCTTAATTCGAGCTTTTCTAAAGCCTGTGATCACTATAATCAAATTTAACACCTCAAAGACAAGAACCCTCCACACAACACCCTCTTAGGCAAAGATGAGCAACAGGAATGGAGATGATGGAGGAAGCCTTGGCTTCACCAAAGTCTGTGCCGGCTCTTGCTGCTGATGCCTGAGTCTTGCTCTCCTCTCCAACTTTTGACAAGTTACTGTTCATAAGCAAATGTTGGGCGGCCTGCAGGCTGTTTGTGGAGGTGCTTTGTGGAGCTTCCCGTTCGTTGTGGACCTCTGCCTTTGCTTACTGTGAAGTTTGGCGATGCACTATTCCACGCTAGAAAACTTCTACAAACTGCTGGGGAATATCATGAATATCTAATCTTTTTGAGTGGATCAGAAGTAAGACAGCAAAGGAAAAAAAAAAAAAACAACAAAGCACAAAAAGAACAAAGCTGGAGAACCTCGTCAGCTTACTCCTGCAAGACATAATAAGTACCTAATAGCAGTAAAGCTCAAACAAACCTCTGTATCTGTATCCTCTGTATCCTCTGTCTCCTCTGTCTCCTCTAGATTCACACCAGCCTCGGCAGAATCGACCACGTCTGCAAGCCAGAGTTCCCAATCCGCTGTGGCAGTACCCCTCGTGTCTCGTGAGCGCGTCGCTTTCATGGACGCCATCTCCTGTAACACAAGCTCACACTCGCGAAGAGCAATAGTATCGTTGTCCATGGCCACCTTAGAACAAGCTGGACCCACCAGGCACTCCTCAAAGCCGACTATGGTGACTCTCTTGTCGTGCGGCCAAACAAGTATGTTCTCGACGCAAAGGTCACCCATGGCCACTCCACGAGCATGAAAGCGCTCAAGAGCCTGTCGTGCTCGAGACACGACGGCCTCTACCTCGTCCTGATCGACCGGCGACCACCCCTCTCCTGCCGAGTAGCCAGCATCCGACATCACCACACAGAAGAACATCCCGCCGCACAAGAACCCATACTCAAACAAGCAAGGGATACAAGTTCGCTGCAGCTTATGCAGCCGAATGTACGTATCCACCTCCCTCACACACTTCATCAAACAGTCTTGGACACTTGTAACACCTGCAAAAGCCAATCACAATTTGGTGAAACCTCTATGCTGGTAGAAATAAGCTTTTAACCTGTGGTCAAGTCCGTGATCTTCACGACGACGTTTTTGCCCTTGTACAGAGCACGGTAAACAGCGGAAATCCTTCCCGTGACGCCGGACAAAAACTCTAGAATCTGAAGTTCCCGAGCCTCCAAGCTGCCCACTTCGTGGACCATCTTGGCAATGCGATGCACCCCTGCGACATGGCAGCACGTCTCAAAGACACCCATCGCAAAGCGCGACGCAAAGCCTCGTGGAGAAGGTAGTGGCCTGGTACTCTGCTGCAAACTGTGTCCAGTAGCCATGTGAATCAGAAACCTGATGCCGATAAGCGGAAGTGGAACAGGGTCTGACAAGAGAAACCGGTTGTCCAAGCGCGCGCAAACCTTCGTCTCTGCGTAGGATGAGACGACCCCAAACGAAGAACCACTGCTCAGCATGTAAGCATAGACCCTCGCAACTGCTCCCGCGTCAATGATCCCCACCATGACACCAACAACAAGCGGGCTATGGCCCTTGGTGCTCACCACAAGCTCCGGAGCACCTATCCAGTTCCCAATGGCATAGCTCGCCATGCCAGCAGACACATCCTTGGGTCCCTTTACGAGTTGCAGCACCGTGTCAGCCGCCGAGAAAAGGAAACCTCTGAAATGAAGATCGATCAGCACTTCTGGCTTTGATCTCAGAGGCCTGTCTGGAAGCCCAGAGAACCAAGAATTCATATCACTGAGGAAGCTATCCCAGCAGTCCGTCTCGAAGTCCTGCGGGCAGAGATCCACCAGAGGAGGTGATGTCGACAACAGGAAACGATGATATGCGTCAACCCCAGCAGGCACAGCCCTCATAGGCTGAGCAAGGTAAGCTTTGACACTACCTCTCACGAATGGCTCCTCTTCCAAAAGCATCAACTCAGCCGCTGCGTCACTCTCCAGTTCCGATGCATCCATCGATGCCACCGGTTTGGACGTTTAGGGTTACTCTAGAATAAGAATATTCTGGATTTAATTCAAAATGGATTATAATTCTTAGTAACCTTAATTAGGTAACAGGTACATGTAACACGGATTCTGACTTAGAAGCGTTCAATCATAATCCCACACATCACTTTTTTAAGTATCAAGAAAATGAAGAACGAGTCTCTTCTGTGGCCCCTTCTGTCAAATGTTTAATCTAGGACATCTCAAAGCAATCAATAAATTCATAGAATAAAGAAACCCTTTTTTCCTAGAAGAAATTACATACAAAAGTCATGGTTGAATTCACAAATCAAACTGTACGACGAGAAGAGACACCTTCACTGTATGGGAGAAAGTAAAACTTCCACTCACTCCTCATACGTCCCCCGCTCAAACTCTAACTCACTTGTCAAGCCGCAGTTTACAACTCTCTCGCTGGAACCGCCATTGATCTTGCTAGCAGCAGCAGCAGTATGAAGATCATCACCGCTTTCTTCCAAGCTCGCATTGATGTTGATCAAGTTCTTGGCCACCACCAAGTTGTCGTGCTTGTTTTGCTCTTCGTCCGTATCACTGCTCGACGCTTGCTGCTGGAACTCTTCCTCCTCGCTCTCCTCTTCCTCGTCACTCAGCTCCTCCTCCTCTTCCAACATCAATCCATCCTCTTCCTCCATCTCCAGCTCTTCCAGATGATGGAGGCTTCCATGGCCTGGCTGCTCGAGCTCCTCGAAAGAATCCTGTCCTTCCCAGTTCATCTGCGAGCTATCGTCACTCTCGCCGCTAGCTTTCATTGCCAGCCTCTTGTCTTCGTCTTCATCATCTTCTTCTTCCTCTTCTAGTAGAACGGCGGCGCTCTCTTGCCGAGCGCTCCAAGATGGATGAGCTCCAAAGTCACCACCACTCCTCTCGTAAAACTGTGGTGGTAGCTCCTCCTCTTGGGAATTAAACTCTGCCTCTTTGGTCTCTTTGTCTTCCTCTCCTTCTGCCGGCCTAGTACTACCAGCCTCGTATAAAACTTCGCGGGCCTCTCCTTTCGATCTTCTCATTGGAACCTGGAAGGAGAGAAACGTAAGAACAGATTCTCAACTTAAAAACACGACGCGTAGAACGAAAGTAAAAATCTCAGGAAAAAGTAAGCAAAAGAACACGCGAAATGGATGGATGGCTTACTCTTCGTTGCCTGTCCATGAGCTGCTGCTTTTGTTCTTCGGTGTAGGCGATCGAAGAGTCAAAGACCATCAGTCGAAGAGCAACAGCAGCGGAGGTCTGCGGGATCCAGGGGGGATTTTTTCTCTGAATGCCGATGAGTCTGCCAACTTGCTCGATCGACTCGTACGAGGAAGAGATCCAGTCCTCATCGATTGCTCCCTCCAGATCCATGAATGCCTGCAAAGAAAAACAAGAAAAAGAGATAAAGAAAGATAGCACCAAGCTCCAGAACTTTTAACTCTACCTGGAGAATTTCTCCTGCCGAAGAAGCAGCCTTGAGCCTTTGACACCACGCCTTTCTGTAAGAATTCGTCGACCATGCAGGCTTAAGTGCCTCGCAAGGAATACAAATCTAGGGAAGAAGGAAACGTTTCAAGACAATGCAATAGAAGAAACGAAAGTTACCTCGACTAGAAACAACAGTTTCTTGAGCAACTGTATTCGCGGAGGAAGAACACCACCTTGGATTCTCCAGGCGGGATCCCTGCTGATCATCTTTTGCTCGCAGTCGCGGACGTGCTGCGAGAAATCACTCCAGACTTCTTCCTCGCCGGTGGAGTGGCAAAACGGGCAGTGCTTGTCGACGGCCCAGCGCAAGTCATGGCACGACTCACACTCGGTGATCATCCCATCGTTCTCGCTCTCTCGTCGCTTCTCGCCACCTCTTTGCAGCGCCTTGACGCTGCAGTGCCTCCACAGCCACCTTTCCATGTCTTTGTATCGTTCCATGGCGCCGGAGTTCTCCGACGCTGATCTTCCGAGCTCGACTTTGAGCGATCCTACCCGAGCGTCGGAGCTCGTCGAGTCTTTGCCGCCATTTCCAACCACGGCGCTGGAAGATGGACTCCCCTCGCAAGAGTCGTTTCCATTTCCATTTCTACTCCCAGCTCCAGCTTGAACTCCAGCTCCATTTCCATTTCCGGTGTGGTGACTTTGGTGGTGGTCTTGGTGCTGCTTGGTGCTAGAGCTGCTCATTGCTTGCCTTAGCGAGCCTTCAAGCTCCTTGAGAGCTACAAAGAGATTTGCTTCTCTCGTGCCTCTTATGTCCAGAGAGTTCATCAGCGCGTTCAAAGCCTGCCGGAATGGACACAAACTTTGTTTAGTGAGTGACCAACAAGAGAAGAGAAAAGAAAACTCTTGCACGTAAGAAACGAAAACCATCCATGAAAACTGGGAGAACAAACATTCCTCCATGCAACTCAAAAAGATGAAGGATACTACACTCACCTCTTCGGTGTCGATGACTTCCCAGTGGCCATCTTCATGCGATTCAAAGTAGATCCTTCTACACCCGGGGTCGTGTCCGCTACTACTAGTGACGAACTGCCAGTACCGGTTGTGCCTCCGGTCCAAACCCAGAGGAAGCGACCGAATAACGTAGAGTTTCTCCGCTCGCAACCTGATATCTGCTTTCATATCGGCCCGGGACCTGTCCGAGTGCTGCGAAGCACACTTTTGCTGCCTCTCGTTTGGATCTTCGCTCAAGGCTTGCGCAGGATTGGAGCTGCCATCTTCATCTCCATCCAGCTGCTGCTCCTGAGCCTCCTGTGATCCATTCTCCAGAGCTTGCAGCAGTGGTTTCTCATCCACTTGCTGTTGTTGCAGATTCGTCTCGTCGACCTTTGCAGCCTCGGCTTTGCTGCATTCTTCTTTTAGCCGACGCTTATCGATCTGGACTTCCTCCCAGAGCTGTCTCTTGAGAGCCGACGCAGCCTCATATCGCTCCTGGAATGCAAAGTTTACATGCAAACTTTGAGTGATGAAAACAAAGAAAAAACCAAAGAAAAGAAGGAACAAGTTCTCACCTCTATGGCCGAGCGAACAGTGCTCCCTTGGTTGACAGCATCCACGAGAGCAACCAATCCACACAGCCTCTCCTCGACGCTCAAATCCGTGTACTCGCCTTCCATGAGTCCTTGCACCCAAACTTCACCAACCTGACTCTCATCTATCTCCATGCCATCGCTGCTTTCCTGTGCCATCACTTCTACGCTCTCCACATTCATATCTAAGCTACTGTGAAGCCGCTCCGGCTCGGCCTTTACACACTCCTCCTTCTGCCCGCTTTCTACCGCTGGAGCGTCCGAGCTTGGCGTTAGCTTCCCAACTTTGAGCCGCAGTATCACTTTTCCACTACTCGAAGGACTATTGTCGTTGGTGGTGGTGGTGGTAACGGTGGTTTCGATCGTGCTAATGGTCGTGGTGGCAGTCTCGTTTTTAACTTCTCGTTCTTCGGTCTCTTCGATATCTTGCTCGTCACACTCTTCCTCTTCCTCCCTTTCCTCGGCCTCTTCGATGATATCCTCCTCGAGAGGCTCCGGCTCGGCGTCCGAGAGCCGGCTCTCGCACTGGCGAATCTTCTCGCGAGCGGCCTGGAGCACGGCCTCGGCTTCCTCCGGGCTTTTTCTAAACACGAGGCGCACGCAGTACGTGGAGGGTGCTACGCGCTCGAAGAGTTTTGTGTCTCGGGAGAGGACAGCCGAGATCGATGCCTCTGGCGTCTTACTCGTCGATAAGTCGCGTAGGCCAGCTTTCTGGAAAAAAAATGGAAAGTCAGTTTTGTTCCGAGTGATGTATACTTTTACCTGGACACGATCGACCACTTCCAAGATAGTGAGGCCTTTGCTCCCTTCGACCGAGAGAACTTGGAACGCAGCGAATTTCACTGTGCCTGGAGTGAGAACAGGCTTATGTTGCTGCTGCTGCTTTCGAACACGGCTGGAGTTTCTTCCTCGCATTTGAGTGACAGCATTGGCAGCTGCGGCACCGGAACGTAAGTTGGCAACTGCGTCCTCGGCATTTTTTCCCTGAGCAAGGAAACACGTAAGAACAAGAAAGACTTTAGAGCTGGAAAAATGAGTAACTTACTTCCGCTACTGGTGTGCTAGGAGCTGTCTCGGTAATTTTCTTCTTCCATCTGGGACCATAGCCGGAGGCTAGAGCAAACTGCCTTAAAATCTCTGGCCAAGTTAGAGCATTTACGTGCTGTCCCCACTCTTGGATATCAAAGCCCCATGCATACGCCTGGAAACCAAGGATGAGGAGTTTTTTCTCAAGAAAGGAAGAAAAAACAATACTGCTTCGACAAGTTCCGGATGTCCTCCCGATGCGACTGCCAGTGCTTGGTTACTTCCAATCGCAGCTGCCTGTGACGCGTCTTTGACGTCTTTCACCAGAGTTTTCAGCAAAGCAATGTGTATTTCTCCCAAGAGTCTCGAATCCTTGAAGAAAAAAAGAAGTAGAGTTAGGAGCGAAAGAGAAACATCACACTTACATAGTCATGTAGCGCCTGTACAAACTCATCCAGAGTGAATGGCCACAGACCAATCACGTCTGCGAAGTTAGTGAGCATTCTCCACACCTGAGAGGACGTTTTGTATGACACAAAGGATAACTAGAAAACCACGAGTATACCATGAAGAGGTTAGCAACGTTGTGATTTGAGTCATTCCAGGGAGGAACTCCAATAGGTGGTTTCATGCGGACAGAAGCAGGAGGAAACATCGGCAATTCAACTGTTTTCAGCAAGAAAAACGAGTAAAAAGAAACGTGTAAGACTTTTCGCCGGAGTGTCATTTTCTTACTCTTGTTTGGATCGAATTCAGAGCCGGAGATAAGTCCTTGCACAAAAGCTCCCATTTGCATCAGCTCCAGCTGCTCGTCATCGATAAGCCCCGTTGAAAGTTTGGCAAGTTTTTTCGCTGTGGCTCGCTCGTAAGCAGCCCTCAGCTTGGTGGCCTCTTTCTCTCGTCTCATCTCTTCCTTTTGACGAAGCTTTGCAACCTGTGTAACACAAAAGTCCAGGAGTGAACTTGAAAACGAAAAACCAAACACTTACTCGCTGGTTTTCTTTCTGCAATAGCTTTTCCATGCGCTCATACTCTTTCTTGTGCTGCCTCTGGAGGCGCTCCTCTTCGCGAGCTTTCTCCCGAGCCAGCCTTTCAAGCTCCTTTTGCTTCTCCCTGTGAACTTTCTCCGACTCTTTCCTCTCTTGATCCTCTTTCTGCTAAGAAATATACAAAAGCACGAACTCACTCAGTAAAATCCATCACGGCCCAAAGAAACAAAACCAAACCTTTCTCCGCATTGCCTCCTGCCTCTCCATTTCCTTTTTCATCCGCTTATCCTGTGCTTCGTGCTCTTTCGCGATTCGAGCTTCCTCGGCCTGATAGAGAAAGGATTTAGCAGAGAAAGGACCAAATCCAAGTTTTTCTTACTTTGCGTTTCCTCTCGAGACGGGCTTGCTCCTGCTCGTGCAGCATTATCAATCTCTCGGTACCAGCGATGGCTTTCTCGCTCATTGGCGGACGAACTGGTGGCAAAAGTTGAACCTCGGGTGGTGGAAATGGCATACCGGTTCGTGGCAAAAAGTCCGCTGGAAATCTCATGTCGCTCGGCGGCGGAAAGCCAAGTCCAAGCGTAGGAGCTTGCCGGCTCTCGGTGCAAAAGCCATTTCCAAAAGTCTCCACTCCAGCGGGTGGCAAGAACGAAAGTGGAGAGATTCGTGTGCTAAGTTCGAGAGATTGCTGCTGTGGTTGCTGCTGCTGCTGCTGCTTGGAGCTGGATCGATCGTAAAAGTGAGCGCCAGTTCCAGTCGGATGCTCGGGTATGAACTGGTGCTCGTGAGGAACTCTTGGAGACTGCGGCACAGTCGCGAGCGGAAGAAACGGCGACGAAGAGCTGTTCTTCCTCTTGCTGGACGAAGTCGCCGGGGATGGAGAAAAGTCCGAGGAGCCGAGTGCTTGCTACAAAAACAAAGTTTTGAATCAGTCAGTATGCTTAGAACTATCCACTCACTCTTCCAAGTTTTGGTTCGTGACGAGCGTGAGCTTTGCTCTCGCTGTTGTAAACTCCCTCCGGAGTAGCGAACTGGCTTCTCGGATACTGACTTCCGTGCTCTAGGAGAGAAAGATAAGCAACTAAAGCAAAGAGATCGATGATACGTACCGATTGGAGTATCGAAAGCACCGGGTGGAAGAGGATCAAACTCGTAGCCAAGAATGGGACCATCTTCTCTCATCGGCTCGCCGAGCTGCTCCTCCACCAGCCTGATGGCCGCCACCTCGGGACTCACACTCAACCGGCAATCCAGAGGACTTACGTTGTGGAGTCCCAGCCTCCGGTACGCGCTACCACGGCCACCATTCGTCTCCAAGTCCCTCTTCGCCAATTGCCTCATATGAAAAGCTCGCTCCTCGGGATGCATCATATCGAGAAAGTTGTGAGGAGCGGCGGTGGCGATCGGGAGCACTCGCATTGGCTGCTGCTGCTGCATTGGCGATCCAAAGTCGAGCGACAGGCCGGGATGGTGGTGGTGCGGCGGCGGAGGTGGCGGCGCTGGTGGTGGCGGCGGCGGAAGTAAGTGGTGGTGGTGATCAAGTTGGTATTGTGGATGGATCCTTTGCTGGTTTTTCTTGTGTCGGGTTTCTTCGGTGCTAGTCGTGGTGGTGGTGGTGGTGGTGGTGGTAGAACCTTTGCGGTCTTTTAAGCGCCGGTGGCAAAACCACATCTTTACTTGCCTGTCCGTGAGATTTAGCTGGTGCGAGAGCTCCGATCGGACAATCTCTGATGGGTACTTGTCCTCTACACAACCAAAGAAACATTTTTTTTTCCATCAGCCAGGAAAGAAGGAGAGGATCCTATCGAGCTCGAGGAAACCATAGCTAAAAAAACTCGCGGCACACCCAAACCAAATGGAACAGTGATGCTGGTTGCGGTGATAATCTAGAATGAATGCAAACAAAGAATAAACATCCAAGCTTTTTCTTTTCTCTTTGCTCAATGCCTGCCCCGCTCCCTCCCTCGCTCGCTCGCTTTCATTCTTTTCCTCTCTTTTGTTTTGCTCTCGTTTTCTTCTTTAATCCCTGATTGAAAACAATCCTCCATACCTGCGTACACTCGCTCCAGAATCTCTAGCTGCGATGGAGTCTTCATCTTGCGCTTTGGGTGATCGTCCCCCATCTCCTCCTCGCCCCCCAAAGAATCCAAACCCGAGAAATGCAGCACCCTCTTGCAGATCTAGCGCTCGCTCCTCCACCTCGCCCAAGCGACGGAAGCACAAACCAAAGGAAACCAAAGAGAAAATTAAAAAAAAATTAAAGCCCTCTTTCTTCTTTCGTCCCACCGCTTGCTTGAGCGAGCGAACGAACGAATGCTTTTCCAGCGTCTTCTTGTTCCTTCTTTTTTTTTTTTTTTTCCTCTTTCTCTTCTCCTTCTCTTTTGTTTTGGTTTGTCTTCTAGGTAACGCACACTCTCTCTCTCTCTCTCACACACACACACAGAAAACACAGATCACAAGTGACCACCACTCCCACCCATCATCATCGCATCACTCCATCATCACATACCATACATACCACCATAGCCACCGAGCTCTTCTTCCTCTTCCATCGTCCCCCTCCTCTCCTCGCAGGGTAAAAACAGCGGAAAAACGAGAGAGAGAGAGAGAGAGAGGAGAAAAAACCACTTTTTTTCCTACTTCCCCCTCGAGGCCTTCGATCCGAGAGGAAAAAAAATGCTAGTAAAAGGTAGTAAAAAGGGAGAGAGATTGAATGGGCATGGCGATGCTTATGATGGTGTGTTTGATGTGGATGATGATGTGGATGATGTGTGAGCTGCGGCATTTGTTTCTGATGAATGCGGGGGACGCACAATTTCTTCCGGATTATACGCGCAGATCTTTTCCTAAAACCTCTCTAAACCCCTGTTTTAAACAGCGCGACTGGTGGTTTACTCCCGGATTTCCTCGCGCCGCTGACACTTTCTTTCGTTCTTTTTTTCGTTTCCTTCCCGGGGATTCATACGATTGGGTACGACAACTTGCCTTTCATCCAGGAAAAAAGAGGGAAAAAAAATGGTAAAATTTGATGGATGGATGGCTTGCTTTTTTGTGGGTGTTTGTGTTGCCGCTGGCTGACATTTGGCTTGGTTTTTCCTTTCGCTCTTTTACGAATTGACAGCGAGCGCGCTGTGAAGCAACCTGCAGCAGCTCTGCTCTGGACTGTTCCTGCCTAAAAACAAGAAATTTCTTCCTCAATTCTTTCTTTTTTATAGAGAGAAAAAAAAAGCCAAAAACAAAAAACGGAGGGATGGATGAACAACATGAACTATTTTCAGATTTGGGGGTTGTCTTGTCAGGAGCATCTATGGATCCACTAAATTCCACAGCTCAAGTCAAAAAGAATTGTAATGATATTATTATTATTATTGTTTTTATTTTGTGGGAAAAGAGAGAAAAATCTCCTGAAGGAGTTAACACACAAATGTTGACGAAAAAGTGAAAGATTGAGGAAAAATGTGATGCCCTGTGTAAATGTATAGAAGTGGTGGAGGTGGTGTTCTTCACTTCTTTCTTTCCACCTTGGGAATCACACAAGTTTTGCTTGTTCTCTCTTTGGAATTGGGATCAATCAAATCTCCTCCACTGGCACTGGGGAGCATAAAAGATTCAAGGAAAGATGTGCCAAAAGGAAACTTCATGCATTGGTTTGACAAAGACAAAGCTGCTCTCAGACAAAACCAACGAGAAGAAACAACACATGAGTTGTGAGGTGTGTTTTTGGGAACTTAATGGTTGTGAGGTGTGTTTTTGGGAACTTAATGGAGCAAATGAAGTTGGCAGTGTACTATCAAAATCCACAGTCCAGAAATTTTTTTTTTTTTTTGCTTCCAATATTACTGGAAAAAAAAACTAGTTTTTTAAGAGACTTTTCCTGTCACTGATCCGCTTCCAACAACAAAAACCGCTAGACAGGCACCAAACATTTGACAACAAGGGAACATACCAAAGAAATACTTAAAAAATACGCATTTGTCCCCGTATTTAGCGACAAATCGTATCGCATGCGTATGCGTACGGAACCATAAAAACCCCACGGAAATTCATTCTTCCGCGATTCAGTCCGAGGAACGCGTCGATGGTTCGAATCTTTCGCTGGGTCGGGCTTACATTCTTTTCGTTTTCCCCGGATGGATGATACCCATCATGGCCACCGCGCATGACACATGATGCATGCCATTCAAAATCTCCTCCAAATCTTCAACATTGATGAATGTGTGTGTCAGTGGTCAGCGGCCGCACAGCATTCTTTCCTTCCGCGAGTTTTCTAGCACACGAAACTTCAAACTCAGTCAGTAAAACTCAACCGAGAAAAACCACCTTGAGCTTCGAGTGAAATCGATCGACCGAGCTGACATTTCTTGAATCATCCCCGCGCAAGTCACGGGAAAATAGAGAAAGGCGAGACAACCAGCCATCACCGCCAGAGCGATTTAGTGACTGGCTCTTTTTATCTCTTCTTCACGTCTCTGGGGCAGCAGCCTGCCGCGGAAAGAAGAGCAAAAGCGTGTATAGATTAGAATCTCCGTAAAAACTTTGGGACGAAGATGCAGAGCCAGATGCATCGGTACAGTACCAGAGTAGTTTTTCCCGACTTTGGCATTTTCTTTGGGCGAAGCTTGCGCAGGCGCTCGCTCAGTACGGTGTGCCATGGCCATTGCTTGCCTCCAACGCTTGTAAGTTGTCAGCCACTGGTGCGAGGAAATATATAATGCTCCCTGCTGCTGCAAGCTGCAACCCCGACTCGTATAGGTGTGAGTCAGTCAGTGGTGCCTGGCTGGCTGGCCCCTTGAACTTGCCAAACAACTCCAAATGAAAAAAAAAAATGATGAACCTGGAATGGATGGGAGCGAGCGTGCCCTTAACTTCAACTTGTTGGCACACCACTCCACCACTCACTCCACCAGTGCGTGCATGAACACCACCGCGATTTTCCCAAAACGCTCAAAAGTAGTACGAACGAACAGCCTGAGAAATAAAGAACGCAAAAAGTCAAGTAAAGAGAGAGAAAAGGAAAAAGGGCGGATCGAAATCAAGTAGCTGCTGGCCGCTACTTACTTGCACACCTTACCTGACGAACCAACGAGCAGCGAGCGAGCGAGGTAGACGTTTAAGTTGTCAGACAAGAAGACGACGACACCACCGACGATGACTCTCTCTCAGGTGCGCGTTAGCCATTTCGGCCGGTAGACACTGTGCTCTCCGAATTCACGACGTCCACTGCATTGTAATTGCAAGCAGCGAAGTTAGTATCCTTTGTCTTTAGCCAGCGCCGCCACCAAAAGGAATTAAAGAGAGGAAGAAATCTACCTGTGCGTGACCTCCCATCCCGTAGGCAAATAACCCGGATGAACCGCATCCACGAACACCATACGCCACCTCTGTATAAAATCTCTGATGCCGTCCTCGCCTTGCCCTTCCCATATCTTCTCCACAACTTTCTTCCCGTGTAACCCATGACCGAGAAGCGATATCTTGTGCGTTTTCTTCGGGTTCTTGCCTGGCTCTCCGTTTTCTACCACCGGTGACTCAACCGCAGCGTTACTGTTGTGCGCCTGCTTCTTCCGTAGTAGCTTGTCGATTTTCCTAGTTAGCCGCTTCTTTCCCCTCGGGTCAATGCCTACAAGCGCTGCAGCTTTCATGTCTGCTTCGTCTATTTGACGACCACCAAAGTAGCCACTTATAACCTGCAAAGAAACAAAAAAAGGACGCTCGGGGCCAGCTATCGAAACAGAAAAGACAATGGAAAACATACCATCTCCAGCTCTGCTCGTCTGCTTTCTGGCATGTCTGGCCCGTGACACAGTAGTGCCATTGCTGCGTTGCGCAGCTGCAGTGGTGGAACTCCCGTCTCGCTCTCAATGACTGAGTATCCAGAGCCTTCCACGTCTTCGGCAGCAATAATCTTTCTCGCGAACAATGGTATCCCGGACTCAAGTGCAATAACGTGCTTGTACTTCTCGGCCGCACGGTGCGCTTTCTCGTGGCAATCCACGCACAAGAGCACTATGTCGTGAGACCTGTGGCTCTTCAAATACTCTGGAAAGTGTTGTCTATAGCAGGAAGGGATGATCCTGTAACGCAGGTAATGGCTACTCTCTCCACACCCGACGCACTGGTTGGACTTGCTCTGAATGTAAAACTCGTTGTTCTCGTCTTCTGGACGTCCTTTTGGCTCGAAACAAAGACGTATAGCTGGCGGTTCTTCATTTAAGCGTTCTGCAAGACCCCGCTGTAAGTACCTGCACCCAAAAGATATAACGCACTGTCATCGTAAATAGAAACGACTGTCGAGAGAGTTCAGGGATCAGGCCACAAACCATTCGAGCTTTCTCCGGTCGCAATAACACAGAAGACGGCCATCTCCAGCATAAATTCGGCAGTTTTCGTACACCAGGCCCTTGCAAGAAAATTTCTTTACAAACTGCGTGCGTTTGAGTTCGGAGTTGCTTCTCTTGTTGAATAAGAATCTCCTCCCTTTCTTGTCATCCCGCTGCTCACCGGAGGTGGCGTTAGCGGCTGAATCTTTGATTGCGAGGATCAATGAGCTGATATGCCTTTTGACTAGGGGAGATGGCGACGGTAACAAGCTTGTTTTACTCGAGTCGGTTGACGTCGCCATGTCAGCTGCATGAATCGACCGATAAACCTCTTTTCCAGTTCGAGGAAGTGTTCTTGCAATAGCTACGATAGCCGCGTCTGATAATACAAAACGCAGGCTCTCATCTTCAATCCTTGCCTGCGAAACAACAAAGCGATGATCAAAACGAGAACATGAACAGATGCCAAGTAAGGACGTACCACAGCATCTCGCCACTCGCACAGCAACCTGAGTCGCCTACGCATCGATGCCTCCTGCAAAAAACTTCACTATTAGTATCTATACAAGAGCATTTCTGGAAATGCTTAGATTCACCCGAGGCTTATCCAGATTGGATTCCTGAAACTTCGAAAATAAAGACGCAGCTGCCGACGCTGATGAAGCATCCTTCTCGTAAAGTTGCAAGCAAATCAAGTGTGACCTTCGCGTTGCCATTTGCAGCGGGGCGTTCGCAAGGTCGGTTTCTCCTTGGAGAAGCTCGGAATATAGCTTCCTAGCTATGTACAGCAAGAAATGCGCATCACTGCGAGCATACAGTAATATATCTTCAGGTAAAGGACGTTGACGCCAATCTGACTTCTACTACCAAAATAATTAGTCCAGTTAATGTCTGCCAGTATTTTACGTACCTGGAAAGCTTTATTTGTCGATATGTTGCAGTAAGTTTGCAAGAGATAAGCCAGGGACCTTTGAGGCTTTCCTAAAACATCGCAAGCCTGCATTCCATCCATCAGACACATAAAAGGTTACATTGAGAGAGAAAAAAATAGTTACGCGAGCTGTGTCGAAGAGATTAACAACGTAGATGTGAAAATCCCGTTGTAGCCAGAGTATGTCGCTGTCAGCACCATGAAACACCTGTTATACACAAGGCAAAGTGTTAGTGTAAGTTTTTACCCCATAGCGCTCGAGTATGGACCTTACAAATAGAAGCATTCGCAAAGACAGGCCTTAAGGTCTCCATCTCGTCATGCAGTGCGATTGCATCTATCAAATAGTCGCGTTTGTACGTTGATATCTGGATGAGAGCCGTGAATCCAAGGAACGATCGAATGCTGTGCTGTTCGGTGTCCACAGCAAACTCACTTTCCTCGGACAAAACCTGTGCCAAATCCTCCAAAGCTTCCTTCGTTTCGATCCAAACGAATGGTTCTTCCATCTCAGCCAATGGCTGCTCGGTTTCAAACAATGGAAGAACTGGACCCTCTAGCAGAGCTCTGATCTCATCGCCATAAGGATGCGAATCCTCCCCTGGAAATCCAGAACGAGTAAAGAAAAGAACCTCGATCGAGCTAACCTTTGCCTGGAATTTCCAAGTGAACGAACGGCAATGGAGTGTTATCAGCCAGGATTCTCTTGAATCTCTTCTGCGGCTTGATTTCCTCGTCTTCATTGTCTGTAAGAGCTAAGTTTCTTCCCTAGATCATGAAAAAATCGTTCGATTCTTACCGTCTTCTGCGACGCGCCGCCGGACTCTTCTCGCAACCACGACTACAGCGACGATCCCGACAACGCAGGAGCAACAAAGAACAAGAGCCTTCGCATTTGGTGATCCAGCGCTGCACCAGAGAAGCGCCATAGGGCAAATTCTATTCCGTGAAAAAGAAAGAACAAAATCTAGAGCGCTAGGCTAGAACCCTAAATATTTCTCTTCGTGACTAGTAGGGTGGGGCGTAGCCAGGAGGAGGAGACGATCGAACGATTGGAGCTGGTGACGAGAAGACTGGCGGCGGTGCGATCGGAGCTGGCGGCGAGTACAATGGCGGAGGTGAGGATCGAGTGATCGGTGCTGGGGAAGAGTAGAGCGGAGGAGGCGAGGATCGAGTGATTGGAGCTGGGGACGAGTAGAGTGGAGGCGGTGAGGATCGAGCGATTGGAGCTGGAGAAGAATATGGAGGAGGTGAAGAGATTGGAGCTGGGGAAGAGTACAGTGGAGGAGGGGAGGATCGAGAGATTGGAGATGGGGAAGAGTAGAGTGGCGGTGGTGAGGGAGCTGGAGAAGAGTACAATGGAGGTGGAGAAGAACGAACGATCGGAGCTGGAGAAGAGTATGGTGGCGGTGAAGGAGAGGAGTACGCTGGTGGCGGCGATGAACGAACTATTGGAGCCGGACTAGAGTAGATTGGAGGAGCGCAAGACACTGGGACTGGTGGTGCTGAGCGGATGATCGGAGCCGGGCTGGAGTAAAGTGGAGGAGGCTGATACAGTGGTGGAGGTGAGGAGCGAACGACCGGAGCTGGAGAGGAGTATGGTGGAGGTGACGAGCGAACGATCGGAGCTGGAGACGAATATGGTGGAGGTGATGGGCGAACAACTGGAGCTGGAGAAGAATACAGTGGTGGAGGGGACGAGCGAACGATCGGAGCTGGAGAGGAATAAGGCGGTGGAGAGGCTGGAACAATTGGAGCTGGAGACGAATATGGTGGCGGAGAGGCTCGTACGATCGGAGCTGGAGAAGAGTATGGAACCGGGCTCGAGTACAGTGGAGGTGGCGAAGATCGGACCATCGGAGCTGGAGAAGAGTATGGAACCGGGCTCGAGTAGAGTGGAGGTGGTGAAGCTCGGACCATCGGAGCTGGAGAAGAGTATGGAACCGGGCTCGAGTAGAGTGGAGGTGGTGAAGCTCGGACTATCGGAGCTGGAGAAGAGAACGCTGGCGGTGGAGGAGCGGCACGGGTCACAGGCGCTGGGGACGAGTACGCTGGCGGAGTGCCGTAGTAGGCGTCACTCTTCCGTGAAGAACAGGCTGGGAGTGGTTCTTCCGGCCGGAAGCTCAGCAGTCCGGCGTAGACGACGTTTTTCTTGAGCTTCATGTCGGGTGTGAGAACTTGAGCTGGCTTTGAGACGAGATTACACTCGGAGAGCGGTGCGTTTACAAGCTTGACCGAGCAGGAGTGGGAGTTGATCTTGGAGGTGTCGAAGGGGATCAGAAACGAGCCAGCCATGTCCGTCTCGCCCTCGGCAACGTGAATTCCACCATCGTCTCCCGTGCACTCGAGCGCAACTTTGGCACCTGGAAAGACAAAGTTCAGATAAGATCTTCGGGCCGAAGAAAGTTCTCATGATCTAAGGCGAAGAAGAGTGTTCTCGTCAGCTAAGGACATCGAAGTTTTCGAGTGGAAAAACTTTGGATCGCCAGGGACTTATCGACTTACCTTTGACGAACGCCGCATGCCTGGAGAAGCGTCCCTCCACGCATCGATCGCAGAAAACTCGACCAACAACGATCTGATTCAGCGACGACGACGAAGAAAAGGCAGTGCCACTGGCGGTCATCGCAGAGACATAGCTCGTGAAAGACACGATGAAGAAGACGATAGCCAGCAGCATTGCGACAGGCCTCATTCTCTGCGAGAAAAAGGTTACGCTCGTCTCCATCCCGCGAAGAGCATTTGTAGTGGCAAGCAACGGTAGCGATGGCCATGGAAGTGGTGACTTTAAAGTTCGCGAGCGTTTCACTGTTTTAAGCCGCTATAAGTGAAAAGAGAGAAGCAAGATGAAAAAAAAAAAGACCACTCTTGTTTGGTTTGTTACAGTGGTGGTTTGAATGCCTGCGTTTGTTTTTTCCTAGACTTAAAACAAGTTTTAGTAGACTGGTAAAAGCAATCGATTGAATTTTGACGAGCGTCGATTCAATACATTTTAAAGAGCTCCTTTGTGTCGGTAAAAACTTGCTCGGCTATGGCGGCAACGCTCCCATCGGCTCTTTTAATTTCCAAGTTTGCCTTTTGGTAGTAAGACGTGCCTCTGATTGCGTCGGCAATGAAATCGTCGAAGCCAACCGCGATGGCAGCCTCGGCTTTGGCACCATATACCAGACGCTGTCAAGAACAAACAATGAACTATACGTGCAAAAGCCAGCAAGAAAAACAAAGGAACATCTCCTTACTTTGATTCGTGATAGGTGAATGGCTCCAAAGCACATTGGACACGGCTCACACGACGCAAAAATCTCGCAGTCGGACAGCTCCAATCGATTCAGCTTCTTGCAAGCCTGCAAAGTTTTTTTTTTTTTTTGTTTGCGGTGGCAAGCTTTAGCTCGAAAACAAGAGAAAGAAGAAAAAGCAAACTCACCTCTCGAACAGCCGTGACTTCGGCATGAGCGGTGGGATCCGTGTGCCTGAGCACCATATTGTGGCAGCTCACCACCACCTCGTTGTTTCGGACGACCACAGCTCCAAAAGGACCGCCATCGCCGCAAGTGACACCTTTGTAAGCTTCGTCCACAGCCTTGGAGAGAAACTTATAATCTCTGTCTTGCACAGCTGCAAGTTACAAACAAAAGTGTTGTAGAATCCTTGAGATGAACGAGACTAAGAAATCTTCACTCGAAAAGAAAAAAAAGAGGAAACGATAGATCTTAACTTAGACGAAAACTCGTTCTCACACTCTCAAGGAAAAGATGCGAGCAATGAGTACCTTCTTGGTGTGCTGGAATAGCACAAGGAACCACCAAAGGCGATTCCTTTTGGGAGTCTTGGATTGAGCATGGCAGCACCACCGAGACCTCAGTCGTGCTCGACGCGGCAATCACCGATGGAATTGGATTGGCACCAGGAGCTGGAGCTGGGAAAAAATGAATCAAAGCATGAAAATTCCTGGCTCAGTGAATGTACCAAATAGAAGAGAAAAAAGTTTCTATCTCTACTGACCATCATCTCCGTCTCCCATCTATATTTCTTTCAAAGACACAAGCACGAAAAAAAAAACACGGAGAGAAACAACAAAAGACTTTCTAGCGCCTTGCTGCTGCGTCCTGCTCGAAAAATCCATTGTAAAGCCCTAATTCGCGCACGGAAATGGATCCACAGATCCATCCCGGATGTGGACTGGAGCGTACCTCGGATTCGCGCGCGCGACGCCACGCGACGAAAAGATCCAAGCGCTGTTCTTCCTTTTTGTTCTTCCCTCACAAAACAAAATATAGAAAAGAAACCCTCCCTTTTCAAAAGGGACACCTTTATTATTCCTAAACGAGTACTTGCCCAGCAAATGCTGGGTGGTTTACAAAGAGGTTCAATATAAAACCTCTTTATAGACAGTGTTGATTGTAAAAATAGAAGGATCTTGAGGAAGGAGGTGGCCTTGGCGTGTGGTGTTTTGAACTTTAATTCCAAGTCCATGTGGTGATGTGCATCTTGATAAAGCCACATAAAGTTGCCCATGAGTGAGAATTGGGTGGGGCAAGTAAACTCCAACTTGGTCAAATGTTTGTCCTTGGCATTTCGAGATTGTTAAGCAGTAACCCAAACGAATTGGAAACTGTCGTCTGGACATTTTGAATGGAATTTCTGTATTTGATGGTATTAGTGTGATACGTGGGATAAAAACTCTTGTCCCTTTAAATTGCTCCATCACAATTTCACAATCTAAAACATTTGGTAGTGCATTTTTCAGGATAAGACGTGTGCTATTGCATAATCCTGCTGATGGAGACATATTTTTTAGGAGGATAAGAATAGCACCTTGTTTGAGAGAGAGTTTATGTGGCGGGAGACCAGAAGGTGTAATAGAATTTAGGAATTCTATTGGAAAATTTTCAGGATGTTCAGTGTCAACAAAATCAATGCTTTTGTAGATGTATGTATCACCTTGTAATCTAGAGACAGTAGTGTTGTTGATTGCAAATGTATCATCGTTAAGTGGGGTAAGTATGACTCGGTTGGCTGCAATATAAGGGTCTGAAATCTCAAGTACTAAAGGGTAGACAAAATCAATAATTGATGAATAAATTAGTTGTGTATGAGGTAATAAAATGGAGTTAGAAGGCAAAGATGGTAAATTTTCAAAATTCTCACCATTTCCAACTTTGAGAAGCCATTCAGACCATGATTTATCACTTTCAGCAAGCTGCATATTTGTTTTCAAAGATAACTTTCTAAATAATCTCCATAATTTATTCATTCTTACAGAACTTGAAACAATTTGTGCCCTATGTCCATGTGGAATGACTGGAAGTGTTTGTCTAAAGTCCCCGCTAGTGACAACAATTATGCCACCAAAAGGTAATGATGTATTTTTTAGGTCTTGCAACACTCGATCAACAGCAGTGAATGCATAAGTGTGAATCATACTTATTTCATCCCATAACAATACGTTAGTAGTTTTGATTCTTATACCTGCTTCACTATTAACAGTTATAGCAGAAGTTGATGTTTCATTTATTGGAACAGGAAGTTTAAAAGTAGTATGTGAAGTTCGGCCATTATAAAGTAAAGTACTTGCAATTCCTGTCCAAGCCATGCTAACAACATTTATTTTTTTCAGTTGTAAAACATTTATAAGAGTGTTAAGAAGAAATGTTTTACCAGTACCACCAGGACCATCAATGAAAATGTATCGATTAAGCTTAGTTGGGTGATCAATAACATTAAGAATATCATTAAAAATATTTAACTGTTCTTGATTAAATCGAGGAATATTTTGTTCAACATTTTGATATATTTGTGTTGAGTTGATAATATTTTCATCATCAAAATTTTCAGACGGCATAGGTAGATGATAGTTTTGATTAGTTTTGCCATGCATTTTCATTTTAATATTTATATCATGTAAAGCATGTTCATAATGAAAAACTGGATTTGTTTGCATGAAATCCTCAGAGAGGAAGTCTTTAAATTTATCCCATAGGAGGTAAGGATCTTTTGGAGTGCAAAAGATACAAAGTAATACAAATAATTGTCATAATTGTGATGGCATTCTAAAAAAGCAAGCATCTTCCAAACATTTTTCCCATTCGGTATCATCAGCTATAAGCCCCATTGCATCTGCAACTTGTTGAAATGTGTCATAATAAATATTGTTAACTGTCTTGAGATCTTTGAAAGACGTAGCACCTTTTTTATGGAGTAAAATAAGACGTAAATGATATAGTTCAACATTAGATGGCGACACAGAATACATTCGGGGAATGACATTTCTTGTATGTCGAATTTGCTAGTTATGAGTATGAGGGTTAAATGTATAATATAAAGGGATTTCAGGATATGTATATTGTCTAGCATTTGGGTCATTTATATTTAATTCAAACCATTTTGTCAACATCGTACCATTTTGAGTAGCTCTTTGAAGTGCTATTTGTTCAGAACCTTCTATAAAATAGACGCTTTGAAAATTTGGAATGAATGGATAGGAAGACGGATTATAGGGGTCGAATGACCATGCATTTTAAATTTAAAAAGTCTCCATATTGCCTCTGGGGCAAATACATAACGTGTATTTTAAAATGTTGAGATTTCATCCCAATTTAAAATATTATCAGATTGTTGGGTTGCTGAATGGATTTCAATTGTAGCACAATCATAACCTTTATAAACATATTGAAATAAATACTTAATACTTTTTATAGTAGCACAAATTGCAATATTAATATGAGCATTATATTTTGTACAAAGGTATTTATTATAAGGCACTACCCAACGATTATCAATATAACACCCATTTTTTAAAATGTACGGCCATTATCAGGTCTATAATAATCTGGATATCCATCAACACTAAAAGTAGTTTCATAGTTAAATTTTTTTGGATAACCTTTTGAGCAAGTGCCATTTTCCATGCAAAGACTATTAGGGTTAAGAGGCCCACATGGACCATGTATCATATGAGATGTAATTATTTTAGAAATTTCAGGTTCATTTTGAGGATCAAGCAATTGTGCCGTTATGTATTGGTCAATAGCATCACGGTCTTTAATCTTGTTTTCATGAGATAAAATCCCTAGAAAGTGACAATGTGGAAGGCCTCTCTTTTGAAATTCAATTACATATATAAAAGAAATACAATTTCCAAAAATATGTTTTTTAGTAATATCATTCAAAAATTCTTTAAGCTTGATATGAAATACTCTCGAAACCAAGTCTGGACGATCCTCAGGGCTTTCATTTGGATGTAAATTTTTAGAAATTTCTGGCCATTTGGGATTGCATGTAAAAGTAATGAAAAGATCTAGCTTTGAAAAATGAGTAACTATAGCTATTGCATCTTGATAATTTTGTTGCATTGCTCTAAGGCCACCCCCAAAACTTGAAGGTAAAATAACAATCTTGCCTGGATTTATATTTTCATTAGTAGCACGGTTTGCAACATAATCCATAAGATCAGTATACATTTCAACTCGCAATTGTTTTTGATGAGTGCGATAGTAATTCAAATTATTGCTTTCAACTTTTACATAAGCATCGACAATATATTGTTGTGTGAGTTTTCCTGCATGTAAAATTTGATCAAAACCAAAGTGTATTGTGTCTCTTACAGATAAACAGTATGCATAATATTGGAGCAATGTAATTCGACGTCCGGAATTAAAAATATTTTTGTGCCAACCTCTATCACCAAAAGGAAATATTAATGGGTAAACCATTGGATCACAATTATAATCAAGTCTTGCAGTTGGATATATATAAATTTCACGACTATGTGGCGGTTCTCCATTGTCACTAACAAACACAACAGCAACATCATTTGTCCGTGGAGCATTATAGCGTCGTGGATTAGTTCCTTCAGTTTTTAATAACATGTAAACACCACGTATAGGATAACCT
This sequence comes from Selaginella moellendorffii, assembly GCF_000143415.4. Taxonomy (NCBI): domain Eukaryota; kingdom Viridiplantae; phylum Streptophyta; class Lycopodiopsida; order Selaginellales; family Selaginellaceae; genus Selaginella; species Selaginella moellendorffii. Next base: position 470,176 of record NW_003314370.1, read on the forward strand.
GAAAGCGTAGCAGAACGAATTTCTTCTTGTTCCATTTCATACATCATTTTGAAAGCTTGAGCATATGGGTTAACATGACGAAGGAGAGCATCAAGATGTTTAAGTAAGTTTGTCTCACAGCTTGAATTAAAAGGGTTTTGCTTTCTTATATTTGTAGCTTCTAGAGTATCAAGCATATAAAGTTGTCCATAAGTTCGACATTGACCTTCAGAAGGATGTGCTGAAACAATATTATGATATATTTGACCATGGATTTTAAAGCAATAAGGACCATGACCTTTTACAATATCAATATTAGAAGACATAGATGCAAAAGCAAGAGCACTATTGTAGTGTCTAATATTTGTTTTAAAATTAGAGTTCTTATTTTGCTTATAAAGTGAAAGTAAATCAAATGGTAAGGGTGAAATTGGAGGTAATATAACTTGGTTATTCTGGCAACACATTGAAGAGTTTTCATCTTTAAAATGCAATGCATTACAAAAAGTACAAACAAATGATAAACTACCAATATTAAAATTTATTATGTTAAAGTCATTATAAATGCTATGGCTTGCTAGTGTGGTATTCATGGGTGGGAGTGGTGGATTTAATATTGCTTGATATATGTAATTGTCATACTGGCATGCATGTAAGGTTCCAGATGCTTCTGAGTGTCCAACTGATTGCTGTATATAGTCATTATCATGATTAATATTTTGGTGTATAGAATCATCATCCTGATTATTTTGAACAGCTATAGTATGTGTATCATGATCAATCATAGTTTCAGAGGCATCTAAATCTCCATTAGATTGTTTACTATGTCGTATGGTTCTCAAAAGATGGCGGAGGCAAGGCATTTTCAGTCACTTCGATTATAGGTTTGATTATATATATATATATATATATATTTTAATTGAGTTTGTATAGAAGTTTATGCAGAATAGAAATGCAGACTACAGTTGGATATATATAAATTTCACAACTATGTAATGATCTGAAAGGAAAATATTAGACTTTTGCGAAGCACACTCAAGAACAACAAAATAACTCCAATGTTGTGTTTACCAATCTCTGGCAGCTCTCCAAGATTTCCAATGTATAGTCTGGACTTTGGATGGGGGAAACCAGCCGCTGTTCAACACGCTACGAAGCTGTGGAACGGCTTCTGCTTCTACGACCCATCACCGAGAGGTGGGAAAGCCATTGAAGTCACGGTGTTCCTTCCTCTTGAAACAATGGCGAAGTTCAGTGAGAAAGTCAAAACGAATTAATCCTGTGTACCATAATATCCAGAGTCCATCGTCCCGTCTGCTTGTGTGACATGACTTGACTCCAATCAATCCGTGCGTGCTGTTTAGAATATAATATCCCCGAGCCTCTAGGAGTCCCTATGCTGCTTTGCTTGTCACTGCGAGTTCGGGCTTGGATCTTCGACGGGGTGAAGATGAAAATGGACGACTTTCAAGTGAAAATCACCGAGGTACATCTTCTCTCGCCTGCAAATCCCGCAGAGAGGTGTCAGCTCCCCTTCACAACATTCGCTCTAATGCAAAAGAGGGACTCCATGCCATACCTTCAAAGAGTAGCGTTCTATGAATCCACTGGTAAAGACGCAGATCTCCAACAGGGATCATACCGAACGCTGCCGCAAATGGGAGGATTTCCTCACACCAGAATGGCCGCCATTCAAGAACACGTCTGGATGGAAGCTCGACGAAATATTTCGACTTCTTGGTGATTGAGAGCGGTGTTGCTGGCCTTCGGTATACGCAACGTTGCCAGGTTGTGTCCGGTGGGGCGTCTTCTCCGACCTCATGAGCTCGGCTTGGCACAGGGCCTGGTAAGCCAGCATCTCCTGCTTCGCCTGGGCCTCGTTGATCCTACCATTCTACTCGCCCCTGTTACTTACCACGCACAGGCTCTCAGGGGAACGCCCACACAACCGTGTCCGAGCAGAGCAGCCATGGAGCCCTAGGAGTGCATGGCATAACACCTGTCACCACGCCCTCTTCCCTTCCCGGCCACGCGTGCATCCCGCCCATTGGCCGCCACAACATTGAGCCGATATTCCCACTAACCATGGCCACCGGCCCTGGCCCGAGCCTGGGCTGGCCTCCCCTCGCCGAGAACCATGGCTTCCGAGGCTGCCCCGGGCCTGGGATCGGATGGCTGCGGAGGTGTGGGTTCTTCGTTCTTATTATTATAGATGGTTAGTCATTTTAGAATCGTTAAATAAATCGTTAGATGATCTTATAGAAACAATATACTAATATAATAAGAACATATTCCTTGCAATTGTTTCAAGGTTTCAATTGTTGCAATTATTTGGAATTCATCCATTCCTATATATAATAGGTACCTTAATTAAAATATTTATTCTTACATCCACAATTGAAAGTGAATAAAACTTTTTTATAATGCTTTTCTCAATGTTTGGGATTATGCTTTTATTCTTATTCTCATCTGTGTTATCTTTTATCCAAATCTAAGATTGTAACTATTAAATATATTCTTCCCTTTACAATTTTTATTTCATTTTCTTCATCTATCATACCATATGCCTCAATTGAAAAGTATGTTATCCAAAGGTGCAAATGATGTTATATTGTTATTACCTAACAATGTTGTTCATATGTCTATATGATTATATAGCTTCTCTTATTCTTAGTGTCTTGCCATTTCTTATTAATATAAAGTGTGATTATAATATTGATTAGAGAGTTATGGATGATGTAGTATAGTTTTTGGGGAATATTCAAGGATCCAGTTTATTAGATGATGATATTTGTAAGGTTGAATGGATTCTTACTGGCGAGAAAATTTAATTACTTTTAAATTAATTTTGAAAATGAGTTAAAAATTTCATAGGTTATATCAACCCTTCAGTATAGCATTTAATCCTTTCTCCTTACCCTTTTTTTATTCCCCAACTTTTTTCTATTTTCAACTTGAGCCACCTTTTTATATTCTTAATGTTTTTTTCTTTATTTACAACATTTTCTTTTCCTAAGACATTGCAATTACTATAAAGGTGTTAAATTGCCCTAAAGAAAAAATAAGTTGTGATGATGAGGAGGTTAATGAGAAATATAGTATATTGATCATTTGTGACTTTTGTTATTTTCAATACAATGTTAAGTTGAGTGTTTTTTATCTTCATATTAATTTAGATGTTCATAAAGCTGAAAATCTTACCTTTGTTTAAATGATGAAATCTTTAAACAATTTTAATATTGAGTATTCCCTAATTCTAAAGGTTAAATCACTTTTGTTAGAGTTTCAAATTAAGTGCATTTCCCCAATTGCAATTATCATTAAAAGTCTTTGTTTTATTGTTGTTATTAAAGAGTTATTTTGAGTGTGGAGTTTTTCTTTGATTTTCCCATATTAAATGTTGAGTTTAATATTAAAAAGATTGAACATGTGGAATTGAAAGTTCTGGAGGTCATCTAGCCCAAACCTAAGGACATTTAACTCCGAATATCCCAAGACCTTTAACCAATTACAAAAAGGGGCACATTCTTGTTTATGGGCTTTTTCCTTTTATATTTGAACCTCATGAATCGTCTCTCAAGTCATTTTATTTTATTGTTTATAGGAATCTCTTGTTTATTTTATGGTGGTTAAATTGTTTTATAATAAGAAATCATTTATTATCTAAACTTTGAGTTATGAATGCTTGGAATATGAAAAGGGAATATAAAAAATGTGCATATCAATTAGCCCAAAAACCTTAGTTTATATATAGGAGCGAATGGTCTAAATTGAAACTAATCCGACAGCTACCAAAATCCCACTATACTAATATTAGTATATGGCATTGTAACTGTACACTTGGCCCTCACATCACCCCTTCCTCTCGAAATAATGAAAGACCATTAGGATTCTCTTGTAGATGGGCTGGGATTTGCTCCTGATCCCTTTGTATGAAGTGTTTCAACCACTGTATATGCATAATCTCTGGAGGATCAACCTATTAGATATCATGCTGAACCTTATAAATTTGTGGTCCAACTTGCTACAACACCTGATATGGTCCTTTCCATTGCACAAGGAGCCCCTTAGATAAACCATGTACCATAAGATGAGGAAAACAAACTAACACCAAATCATTCACTTTATACTCCACAGGTGGATGATGATGGGAGTTGTAGCACTGTTGTTGTCCCACTTGTACACAGCCTAAGTGTTTGGTAGACTTTGCTCGAACAAGTGGAAGAATGCTCGTCAAATACTAATCCCACGACCTAGTATCGGCAGCTGAATGGCAAAGAACTTCATCCATCATCTGTTAGAAAGTTGCTGGAGGATTGTTTAAACCAAACGGCATCACCAAGAACTCGTATAAACCAAATGGTGTATGAAAAGTAGTTTTAGGAATATCTTCTTTGGCCATTGGTACTTGCCAATACCCAGAAGCAAGATCTAGCTTAGTGAATTAACGACTTCACCCCAGACGATTCAAGAGATCAGCAATGTGAGGAAAAGGGTACATATCTAGGATTGTCACTTCGTTTAATAAATAATAGTCGATGTAGAAATGAATACTCCTATCAGACTTTGTCACAAGATGAAGTTCACATGCCTAAAGACTCTGCGACTTCTGAATAACACCCTTCTCCAACATCTCATTGACATTTGCATGTAAAATCTTGACCTCTAACATATCGCAAAGAACATCATCCATCATCCGCTGAAAAGTTGCTAAAGCATTGTTCAAACCAAACGGTATCACCAATAACTTGTACAAACCAAACGGTGTACAAAAAGTAATCTTAGGAATATTTTCTTCAACCATTGGTACTTACCAATATCCAGAAGCAAGATCTAGCTTGGTGAACTAACAACTTCTGTCCAAATGATCTAAGAGATTAGTAGTGTGAGGAAGAGGGTACACATTTAGGTGTAAGCAACCAAAGAGAATGACTTAAGAAACGATCTGTTAGGGTTCAAATATAAAGAGAAAAGGCCCATGAATAAGAGTGCACCCCCTTTTCTAATCGATTAAGGGTTTTGGGATATTTGAGGTTAAACTTCCTTGAGTTTAAATAATACTAGGTTGGGTGACCTCTTAGGAAGTCCAAACTCAAGAGTTTACATTTGGTATCAGAGGGGTCTCAAATCCGACTCTATTGGTTGGCTAGGGGATCACACCATATGTTGATTGACATTTAGCTGGTCTAGTTTGCTCTTGTTGGGTTTAACCCGATGGGTAGAGTGTCAAGAGAGCAGGGCTCTCAAGAGAGCTGTGGCTCTCAGCTTCCGTTCACGAGGGCGTGAACTTGCAGGGAAGCGTGGTGGATTGTAAGCAACCAAAGAGAACGACTTGAGAGACGATCTGTTAGAGTTCAAATATAGAGGGAAAGGGCCCATGAACAAGAGTGCACCCCTTTTTCCAATCGATTAAGGGTCTTGGGATATTTTAGGTTAAGCATCCTTGGGTTTGAATAATACTGGGCAACAGCCAATGAAGTACGGTCGAGCTCCTAAAAAACTCACCCTCACCCCTTGGGTGACCTCCCGGGAAGTCCAAACTCAAGAACTTAAATAACACCCTTTTTCAACATCTCCTTGATGTTTGACTGCAATAACATAAAAATCATTGGAGGGATCAGAAAAGGGAAGAGCAGAACAAGATAGAAACATAGGAGGAAATAGTGGGGGAACAAAAGTAATGGAAGCAGAGGTAGAAGTAGAGGGACAAAGAGGTATGAAAGTGAAAGGAATGGATAAAAATATAAGGAAGTATGAGACAAAGGGAAGAAGTCTTAAAGTCAAATTTGGCATGATTGCGTTGCAACCAATCCATACCAAGAATGAGGTCAAAAGCTTAACTTGGCACCACCCGCAATAACTACAACTCAAGCTCAAGATCATCCACACGCACAATTAGGTCTGCTTCATCCCGTGCACATGCATATGTACAGCCGTTGCTATAAAGAATGAAAACTAGGTCTACCACATGACACAAGTGTAGACGACAACGTGTGGCAACAAGTCGAGCAATAGAAGATAAACTCAAACCTATATTAACTAACACGGAGAGAATAATAGGAGACCTCTTGTTATAAAAACGAGTTTGGAAAGTAAACACTAGATGAACCGGTGCCGAATGAACCCCTTGGTGATACTCCCGAAAAAAAGATGGAGGGGTCATTGACTTATTCGCGCAAAGTCCCTCCGTTACTCGCGTGACTCCTCGTTTCCCAGATGCATCTCGGTGTCTAAACCTTCTACTTCAGCAGCACCAACAGGACGTTGCTAACACCAAGGTCTCCACCCAGGAAATGGAAGTTGCCAATCCAGAAAACGCCGATAATGCCAATAAGTATGACCAACTTCATCACATGCCCAGTAGCGAATATCAAGGCCACGACCATGTCCTTGCCCTTGGCCTTGGACTTGAGCAGCAGTAGCATCAACTTCCATTAAAATAGGACCGTCACCCATAGGAAGTGGAGTTGAAGGACGTGCAACGAGAAGTGGAAAAAGCGACGTCTCATAACGTTGTGCCAAGCGAAGGGTGGCAGAAGCAAGTGCATGCACAAATCCGACAAAATCTTGACGAAGTGCTAGCCACAACATTCCTAGCTTGATCTGCTCCGACATATTTGGCTCCACACGAAACAGAAAACTTCAAAAATGAACACCAAATTGCATCACCAACTCAGATGGCCCTTAGTGGAGATGATGCAATTGTTGGAAGGCATCATCATAGTTGATGGCATTTCCGAAGGTGCGCTTGAAGACGTCTGGGAGAACACTCCAATCCCCACGAGTGGCTACGTTCAAACCATTGTACCACTACAATGCCATCCCTTGAAGACACGTGGGAAACTTACGCAAATGTCAAGCATCATCCCAAGAATGATATGTGGCAATCACCGTGAAGTGATCAAACCAATGATACATATCATCCCCAGGATTCCCGTGAAAGAACTTCGGCCGAATGCGAGGATTGGCACCAAGAGCATAAGGACGGGTACCACATGCCGTGAACATTGCTATCAACTAAGTTTGGTTGTTCAATTACAAACACATAGCATCAAGCAATTGTACCAACTATTGCTCCAAAGTTAAAGGAGGAGATTGCTGATCTGCCATGAAGATGAACGAAGAAAGAACAAAAAAAGAGAAATGACAAAAAGCTAGAAGGAAATGGTAAATCTAAACAATGCAAAAAAGTTAGATCTAAACCAAAATCCTGAAAGAAAAGAACAAAAGAAAGGAATGGAAAAAGCTAGATTTAGACGATGCAAAAGCTAGATTTAAATCAAAATCCTAAATCCAAGCACTCCTTAGAGACAATCAAAAGTGCCCCTCACCTCCACTAATGTGAATGTTTGGAATATAGAAAGGGAATATAGAAAATATGCATATTAATTAGCCCAAAAACCCTAGTTTATATACAGGAGTGAGTGGTCCAGATTAAAATCAATCCGATGGTTACCAAAATCCCACTATGCTAATATTAATATACAGCATCGTAGTTGTACACTTGGCCTTCACAAAATATATTTTCTTTTTATTATTTCCCATTTTTTAGTTAACAATTGTTGAAAACTCCTCTTCTAATACTTCTTTATTCACTTTTTTTTCTTCTATAATATTTTTTTCTCAATTTTTCTTGCTTTCTTCTTTTTGCTCTAATATTTCAAAACTTTTTTTTTTTTTTGGAGGGGGTAAAGGGGACAAATAGAAGCTTACCCTTGATGATAGAGTAACAATAAGTGTAAACCAAAGATAAGTGAAAATAAGTTTAAATAAAAATATTTGGTCCCAATGTTAGCCCTAATATAATAAGACCAAAAAATATGATAATGGAATATATATGGCAAAGTGAGGATAAATGCCACAAATTTGAACTAAGCCAATGCTTTAAAAAAAAAAACTTTGAGAAGAGGATAAAGAAAATATAAAAAACAAAAAAAGTGAGTCTAACCTTTCATATGTGGTGTTGGATTAGAACAAAAGTTATATGTCTAAGATAATATAAATTTCAAAAGTTGACTGAAGAGAAAATGCAAAAGTAAATTTTATTGATAGTTATAAATCTGAATTAATAGTGGTAGCTAATAAGAAAATTTAGAGATAAAATATATTATTTATTGCAATGGCATTTTGTGGACTTCTAAAATCCTTTGCTGTGGTTCAATGTAATAGATTTAAATTTGGTTCGAGCATTTGGTAGTTGCATATAAAGTTTGTAATTGGTTTATCAATATTTTGTAATTGATTTATACTTATATCATGACTTTGGGTTTTGTTTTTGTCATAATTGTTAGCAACTATGCTATTGATTCTATGGGAACTTCAAATTTTTATAACAATTTATACTCACTCAATAAAAGTTCTATCACCATCACTTTTCATCTTCCAGAAGAGTAAAGTAGAATATATATATGCAGATAATTTCTTATTTATAGTAATATAGTATAAATAAAAGATTTTCCAAAGGTCTCTAGGTAACCTCTCAATTTTGTCATTATAATGGTAGTTTGTCTCTTAACCTTCTATTTTGTTCCTCATCATCACTTGTGAACACTTTTGAAGTGTTGTGTGACATGTTACCTAGCATAATCCAAAGAAAACATAGTCATTAGCAAACCAAATCTTTGCAAAGCTAAATGTCATAGCTACTCAACCCCTTATTATTGGTGTAGTCCATTGTCTAGACTTGTCTAGATCCTCATGATTCAGTACATTTACAAGCCAGAGTTCCCATCCCACTCATCTTGATTGGAGGTTTAGGGTTCTAAGACCCTAGAATAAGAATATTCTGGATATGGATTAATCAACCAAAAAATCAAGCATTGCCGATAATGTCGTGAACGATGGAGCACACTCCCTCGTCGTCGGAGCGCGCCGTGAGTTTCATCATCACGGCCTTCTTCGCGTCCATTCCAAACGCGAGCTTCACCAACACCTGGATCTCTCCCAGAAACTTTGCGGCCAGGAAGCAGACGTGAGATCTCGCGTTGGCGGCCACCACCTCGCTCCCCTCGCACGGCTGCATTCCGAGGATGCCAATCACCGCCTGGACTGCCTCTTGGACGCTCTCGCGCGGACCCAGCCCATACTCGGCCTCGAACTCGCTCTGGAGGCTCTCCCAGGTGCTCTTGAAGCTCACCACGCTCGTCTTCACGAAGTAGTCCGCGGCTGTCACCTGTGTTGAAAGAAAAAAGGAAAGAGTTTTCCACCGAGTCGCCAAACGCACAAGCTCGGTTTACCTGGAGATCCTCGAGCTGGTACTCATCGTCGTAGCCTTCATCCTCTGGCTGGTTTGTCGTTGGATCCACCTGAAAAGAAAATCACAGGAGTTAAGTTTGTACTGGGACAAGGCGTTAAGTGTTACCTCTTTCAAGACGAACTTCATGGTGTTCGCAAATTTCCCAGTGGAGACGCCTTCTGGCTTTTGAAAAACCACGTAGGCTTGGCCGGGCGATCCATATGGTAGAGATGGGATTGAGCGAGAAAGAAGCTCCTGGAAATCTTCTGCTTCTGAGCCGTCGACCACCACAGTAACCTGGAGTAATAGCGCGTCAGAAACTTGTTAATTGATTGGTCGCAGTTTCTCACCTTTTCTAGAACTTGTTCCGCTACTGTGTTCGTGCAATTGAATTCGAACACAACATGCTCGGCGTATATGTGTTTTACAGCATTCACAGAATACTCAGTCTCCGGCTCAGTTAGCTCAGTAGGTTGCGACGACTGCAAGAACAACGTATATAATTAATGACCATATATAATAACAAAGTCCAGAAAGAAAAATTACCGTGAGAAGTTTTCCAAAACCAGAAAATCCCGGGATGGAGCTCAATCTTTTTTCATGAGAAACTGTTGGAGCAACAACCGCGCTGGTGGTTTCAGGAACGGAAGGAGCAGAGTCTCTTCCAGTTTTCTTCATCTTATTGTCCACGACTGGCTGTGCTTTAACATCCACTGACACTGAGTGTATGTCGAATGGCGATTCGCTTGGATCCTGCGTAAAAATGTTACTGATGGTACAAACTGGACACTGTGTTGCTTACATAAGACTGCAGACTCGCTTCCAAGTTGGCTAGAGGTATCTTTAGTGGATCAAAAAGAGAATGCTTCGCTTCTTCTCTTTCGGCTTGGTCCCCTTCAAGTGCAGTCAAGTACATAGTTGCACGGTCACGCACCTGAATCTCAACCCTTGTTTATTTTGAACCAAACAATGTTGAATTGTTACCTCATCATCGTTATCATATACGCAGCGCCTGAGCAATATGACGATTCGCGGCTGCAGCGAACACGCGTAAGCATCTAAAGAAACTTTGGCCACTTACCCGAAGAGAGTCAACCGCAAGTCCAAATTTCGCTAACGAGCTGACAGCGCTTGCTCGAACAGTAGCATTTTCCAATATTACACGATTGTAGATGTAGCGAATGTACTTGCTAGCATCGGAGGTCTTTGGTCCCTCTTCCCCAAGAAGATGCAATATCTGAAAAAAAATCTTGATAAAAGACATCCTGTTTCAAGATAGCAATGGGCACAACCTGTGTAGAAAGGTACGTAAACTCGCAGTCTTCAATAAACTCACAAAGATGCACGAGCCCGCTTTCTTTGGCGTCTGGAATTTCGTTGATCAGAATTAAGATCGAGTCAACGATTGCCTTTTTATAGTCGAATCCTCCCTCTTCTCTAAGAATGCCACTAAGGAAGTTCATCCTGGAAAGTTACGGTATCAGCAAATGAGCGAAAGGGAAAGGACACTTACAAAGACCGATATTTTTGTGGAAACTTTAGGCAAAGCGACCGAATTGCTTCCACAACAACGATTTTGAACTCGTCCGCGATGTCGGACATAAAGCTCGTAATTTGCTTCATCAAACGATCAACGCCACCTTCATTTCCCGTTTTCAACAGCGTCGTAATGGCCAGTGTTGCGATGCTGCGGTTTTGATCATTGATCAAGCTTTCCATGTCGATATTGCAGTTGGTGACTGCAAGGGGATGGCTCATGGCCACCTGTTTGGAAAAAAAGAACCAAAGGATCATCAAACAAACATTCGACTTGTTGATGCCACTTACTTTGTTCAAAGTTCTTGCGGCAGCAAACCGATGGACAGGCTTCGACGACGTTAACAGCATTTGCAGCATCGTGATGGCTGGCATCAACTCCCGACCGGTGACTGTACTCGAATTGGTTATGATTCTCGCAGCTTCATATTGTGTCATTTCTGATTTATGACGCAAACAGGTCTCCAAGTATTCATAGTAGGGTCGATCTCCACCGGGAGCATTTCCAGCCGAATCCTTGATCACCTACAGACCATCACTAATTCAGTATACAACCGACGGCTATAATGTTGATTTAAATACCTGGCTCGTGTAGCGCACAAGAAGGCATTGTGCGAGAGGAGAGCGAACCGTCCCTCGAATCAAGCTAGTCACAAGTTTACTAACAGCAAGACGATCGTTTTGTTTAATCTGCATAAAGATTCAGAATTTCCATTACCAGAAACAAATATAGTAATTACCTGGCGCAGAAGTGCCAAAGCATGGAACTGCACTAGAGGGTTCTTGGACTGAACGGCCTCTTGCACTTCGTTGCTCCATCTTCTTACGATCTCCGGATTCGTCTGAAAAAAAACTTAAATCCAAATGAACCTGGGAAGAATGCAACCACACCTGTAGAAGATGAATGCCACTGACAATAGCAGCACTAGCAACAACCGGATTCTTATCAACCACGGCCTGCTTGAGGTATCTCTCGATCTGACCCAGGAGAGCACCATCGGTAATCCTACAAAGCACCCTTATTGCATTTGCTCGGTAGAGATCCGTCTTAGAGCTCATGTCCTTCATCAGCGAGCTTGTGACTATGATAACCTGTCAGCAAAGCTATGTCTTAAAAAACCTTTCCAAAGGCGTTTCCACGAGCTTACCTCGTCGGACGATGGAGTGACCTCCTTGATCATCAAATAAACCATTCGCCTCAAAGGAACGTCTTTCGATTGGAAGAGCTTAGTGACCGCGAAGAAAACCTCGGTCGCTTCCGTCTGTAGGAACAAAGCAAAGGATTAAAGGAACAGAAGAAAACCACTGGATAGATCACCTTTGTGAACGTTTCTCCTTGATTGAGCAAGTAGAGAAGCTTTGTGATGACCTTCAAAGAGAATTTCTTAAGCAACATTGGAAAAATAGACGATGGAGAGTCACCTGCGCACATCTCCTCGTGTCGAGCTGAGGATCATTGAAGACACGAGCTTCCTGGAGAACCGACGCCTTCTCGATTCCATAGAAAGGAGAGTACTCCGCTGCAAATCAAAAATCACACTCGAGAATTCAGATCCACAGATCTGGCAGGACTACAAGACCTAAATCAACCGGAAGCGCAAGATCTACGAGCACAGGCACTGGATCTTACCATCATCTTCCCGATCGTCGTCCTTCTTGGCGCCGGACTGAGCAAGCGCCATCACTGCTCTGTGAATACCCTAAAACCCCGAAAGGGAATATACTCTTTGCGGATATGAGAGAGATTTTAGGGTTTATACAAGACGATGGCTATGGCAGCGTCTTGTTCTACGCTGCCGATGAGAATGTGCGTCGATAATGGCGCTCTCTCGTCACGGTGTATGGCGGCATCGATGCGCCCGCGGCTGTTACCTCAAATGCAGGTAAATCTCTATCTCTCGCGAGAGAACGCGGGGTCTCAAGGTTCTTGGAATTGGATTTTAGATCACAGCGAAGCTTTCTCGATCGAGATTTCCAGCGCGCGCGACATCGGCCGTAGAAGAGCCAGTTGAGGAGAGCAGCATTGACGCAGAGCCTTCAATCGCAACGCCAGTCGCGGAAGAACCAGCCGCGCCTGCGACACTGGTGAGTGAAATCGGTGAAATTTCTTTCCAGAGTTGAGCTTGGGTGATGAGATTTCTTGGTTTTCTTCTCACGATGGTCATCCGATAGAGAATGATCGGACCCCAATCTCTCTGACAAAGCTCACGATTGATCTCTCTTCTTTTCTTTCCAGGCACTGCCACAGCAAAAGATTAGAGTGAAGCTCCGGGCCTACTTTGGGGAATACATCGAGGAGGCTGCCAAGATGATCGTGGAGGCCGTCAAGAACACCGGAGCTGGGGTCATGGGTCCGGTGCCACTCCCCACGGAGCGAAAGATTTTTTGCGTGCTTCGATCGCCTCATGTCGACAAGGATTCGCGAGAACACTTCCAGATCAAAACCCACAAGAGACTGATCGATATCAAGAATCCAAACCCACGAACAATCGATGCGCTCATGCAACTGGACATCCCGGCTGGCGTTGACGTCGAAGTAAAACTTTGATCTATCTAAATGTCTCAGAAAGTCTTGCAAGAACCCTAACCCTTAAATCTTTGCGGAACAGTCCAAATATAACTTTAATCAGCATTATAAGGGACTAAACTTGCCTTAGTCTGCCCTAAACGCAAGGTCTAGGGCAAAGCACAAACATCCCACATGCCCAAACGCCGTTGTGATTCTTCTCTTTAAAAAGCCCTGAATTCTGGTGATTGATACTTATTGGGTTGTAGAGTATGCATCTGATGACCCGTCTGTGTGTCTCGAAGTATAAGTCATACTCCGACCCATTAAGTTTTGCAATTTTTTTATTTTTATTTTTTTCAAAATCAAAAAATATGATACCAGAATATTCCACTAAAGAGGTCGCTTGAAAATGGTGTATGGCTGCGGCACTGGGAAGTTCTTTGGATCTCGCGGTGCTCTGGGTGGAGGCAGGAACGCATTGCTGATGCTCTGGGTTTCGGGTTTGGAATGGCCTTGGTCGCATCGGCGAGATCAAAGGTTGCACGGGATCATCCCGAGGAGAAGAAGGCGCCGCCGACGGTGGCAAAGCTCGCCGCACCCGTCGTCTCGGTGCCCTCGGTGAACGGAGTGGAGGCGAGGTCGCAGCTCGCGAGAATGGAGGTGGGAATGAAGCTGTACAAGGCGTGATCGTGGTAACAAGTCCTTGTTTTTCTTTTTCTCGCAGCTTTCACTTCTTCTTTGCAGGAAAATCGCGGCCAGACTCTCTCAAGCGACCGTTTTTACTTTTCCCTCTTATGTTTCTCTTGAGCACGGGTTTTGGTTTCTCTTCTATCTCTCCTACTTGTCTGGATTCTAATCTTTCATTCGATATGTGGCAACGAATCGATTTTAAGGAACAGAGCTCAAGAGTGAGATTAAGGTCCCGTGCTCTACTTTAGAGTGTGCAATTGTTTTTCTTGGGCTATTGTTTGTAGTTATTTGATCTTCGTTCGTTCATAATCTTTCTCCATCAAGCAGAAGGTGGTTGGACTGCACATAAAGCCTTTAGAAATTCTCCTCCTGACATCTTGGATAGCAACCAAATATAAGACCAAAAAAAACCTGAAACTTTTACCTCGATCTGATTTGTGGCATAAGTTGAGATCCTCCCAATGTTATTTTTTGATGAGATCACTCATTCTAGAAAAATGACAAAGAATCAACCTAGTTTTCGTGAGTTACAAAAAATTTGCTCACCAGGTGAAAGGAATATGCTTTCCCTTTGCATTTGCTAAGTTGGTGATTTTAGGTTTGCTTAAGGGGATTGTATATGCTTGGATATTCTAGGATATTCTACCATCTTATTCATTTAGATTAATCTTGTATTTATAATTTACAAACATGTTTATAAATTATAAACTTTCTTAAACCCTTTCTAGTATATTATTTTTTATTCTATCATTTAATGGCTGATATGCAATAAAATTAATCTTGTGTTTATAAATTACAAACATGCTTATAATTATAAACTTTAATTGATCAATTGGATTAATAAGTAATAATAAAATTACTATTAAGCAAACCAGGTGTTGCTACATGCAACATGTAGCAATTTATTCATAGCATTGGGAAACTCTTCATGCCATCAGATAACTCAAGCTTTTTAACTCATAAAAATAGGTTAAGGGCCTATGCCATCTTATTATTACTCTGAATGGATGAGTTAGGTGCAAGTTTGGTGAGCCCATTCTTGTAATTAATAGGCATGCACATTTTTCAATCCAATGGCCATAGACAGTTTAACTAACTTAATAGGCGAGAGACAACTGCTTTCTAAACTAGCTAAATAAAATATTTGTATTTATTTTACAGCCCCACATGCTAGTCTCCACCCTCATCATCAACAAATTATTCTAGTAGTTTTACATAAATTATTAAGAGTTATATATAGTAATTTCTGGAGCTTACATACTGATAAATTAGTTAAATTAATTGCAATGTGATAAGGACAATAATGCTAATTTATTAATTAATTTTAAATTAGAAAAAATAACAAAGAAGATTTTTCATATTTTTTTAATAAATTCTATATAAATTTTTCATATTAAATAAATAACACTTGTAAAGACTAGAAACTTTTATCTCATAAATTTATCTTTTCATCTTGTATAAAATTAGAAAAATAATAATTTAAGAAATATAAATTACAGTGGAGAAAACTAAAAATATTTTAGAAGACCGACCATTAACACAAATATTGATTATGGTTAAAATATAAAAAGTAAAACTTTATGAATCATAAAATAATATGAAAGAAAATCCATAGACAATCAAGTTAAAACATCATTTTTATTCAAACCACTCATTCCTATATATAAGCTAAGGTTTTTAAGTTAATTTATATACACATTTCTATATTCCATTTCCATAATCCATGTATATTGGTGGAGATGAAAGGTAACTTTGATCGTCTATTAAGAGTGTTTGGATTTCAACTATTAGTTTAGATGTAGCTTTTGTATTATTTAAATTTTATTATTTGTTATAGCTTTTTTAATATCTTCTCTTTTGTTTTTTTCCTTTTTATATAACAAAGCAACAACCTCTTCCTTTTTTGACTCTAGAGCAACAATTGATAGTAGCTTAATACTATGCAATTGTAATTGAATAATCAAACTCAATTAATAGTGGCATTTACAACATATGGTATAACTTTTTTTTCTCTTACTACTAATCCTCACATCTAATTAGAGTTCTTCTGTGGGAATCTTGGGGATGATGTATACAATTAATTCAATTACTTTACAATGATTGCTTTCTATCATTCTTGGGATGATATTCAGTGTTTACATGAGTTTCTCACATGTATTCAAGGGATGGCATTACAATAGTATAATAGTTTTAGTGTAGCCACTTATGCAGATTGGATCATTCTCCCAAACATCTTTAAGCATGTATTTGAAAGGAATGTCAAATGTATAAACAATTATAATGATATTTTCTATTGTAATACCTTCAACAAACGTCATTTGAGTCAATGATGCAATTTAGCATTCACTTCCGAAGCCTTTTACTTCGTATGGAGTTAAATATGTCAAAGTAAATCAAGTTAAAAATGTTATGACTAACACTTTATTAAGATCTTGTAGGATTTGTGTATGCATTCGCTCCAACCATCCTTAACGATATTTTTCGATTGACATAACATTATAAGACATCATCTCTTCCACTTCTTGTTATATGTTCTTTATCTCTATTTTTTGTGGGAAATGGTTTTATTTTAATGGAGGTTACTATTTGTGTTTAAGGATAAGGGAAAGGACATGGTTGTGGCCATAATGTTTATTACTAGGTGTATGATAAGATTGGCCACACATATAAGTGTTATTGATATTTTTTGGATTGATATCCTCCATTTCCTAAGTGGAGATTTTGGCATCAACAACATTTTGTTAGTGGTATTGTAGTGGAAGGTCTTAACACAGAGATTCTTCCAAAAAATAAAGAATTACATGAGTTGTTGAGGGTTTTTACATGAATAAATTGGTGACCTTTTTATACTTCTTTCGACTGTATTATTAAGGGGTTCACTCAACACTAGTTCATCTAATAACTTATTTTTATAATAAAAGGCCTTTTATTATTCTTTATGTGTTAGTTAATATAAGATTGAGTTTTTCTTCTATTGCTTAGCCTATTGCCATATGTTGCCATTTATAATTATGTTGTGTAGTAGAGCTACTCTTCATCCTTTATAGCAATGGTCGTATAAATATATATGCATGGGATGAGGTGAATTTAGCTGTGCATATTGGAGATCTTGAGCTTGAACTTTAATCGTTAATATATATATATATATATATATCTTTAATATCAAAGCAATTTTGTATATGACTTTCATATCACAATAAAAATAAACCACTATAATTTTTGAATAAATATTTACTGTATAAAAAATAAATTAACCATAAATTCTTGTAAAGTTGAAGATGATAAGAAATTTAAGTTCTTTTAATGCCTTTTATGTCCTAAATGTATACTCATTGAAATTTTAAATATGTTTTTATGAAATAAGTAAATTAATCAACTATTTCTAGCTAAGAGACCATTATAAATTTGTGTTTTTTTACATATGTATATTTTATTCTTATATAGATGATAATATACATACATACATACATACACATATTTGTGTGTGTGTGTGTGTGTGGTAATTGCTACTACCAACACAACCCAAGTTAATGGATTATAAAATCTATCATGTTTAAAAGTTACTTTGATTTTTTTTTGGAGACTGTATGTTTAGTTCAAGTTTGTTAAATGATAAATAAAAATAATATGTTTTATAAAAATTATGAATGATAAGAATAAAACTAGAAAGGAATTATTGCACTGATGTAATGAATTATCCATTCTATCCACAATAATTTAGATACTAAGTATTTCTATTTATTTTTTTACTTACCATCTATAGCAACAATGTTTTATTCATATTACTATAGATTACAATATTGAGGAACCATATTATATTTCTAAAACAACATTAATTAAAACACATTGTTAAAAGCTAGTTTGATAAACTTTTGTATATAAACTATTGAAATGTATACCTTTTATCAATTTTATGCACTCTCAAATAATCTCATTCTTGTGATTGGGGACAAACGTAATTTCTGTCATTGAATTCCCACTTCTAGCTAAGAGATCCATCAAGCAACATTTAGCATTATCTCCAACTCGTATTCCAAAATCATCAGCCATGGATACAATATAATGCTTGGCAAAGCTTTGTTTGCCTGTATGGCTACAGGCTAGAAGAAGAGACACAAAGCATGACTCTGATGGCATTTCACTCAAATTCATCTCATAAAACAGCTGGAAAGCTTGAGATGAATGGCCACCCTGGGCATATGCACCCAACATTGTACTCCAAGAAACAGTGTTTTGCTCTGGCATCATTTGAAACAGATGGAACGCTTGTTCAAGATTCCCATTCTGAGAATAAGCTACCAGCATCGCACACCAAGATACCAAGTTCCTCTGGGGAATATCCCAGAAGATTTGCCAGGCCTCCGCAATGCAATCTTGTTGGGCATATGTGGAGAGCATTGCAGTGTGGCACACGGTATCTTTCTCAGGCAAAGAAGCAAACAAAGCCAGAGCGTCCTCAAGATAACCTTTCTGGGCATAAAGCACAAGCATGACTGTTGATGATACCAAGTCCCACTCGGGCATTCTGGCAAAGATTCCCACGCATCTATCCAAATCACCAACTTGAGAAACCGCCACTAACAATGAAGTCCAGAGAACCAAACTCTTTTGTAAGAACCTCTCAAAGAGCATCTCAAGCTCATCAAACTCATTGCATAGAGCATATAAAGAAAAGAGTCTTGTGGACAAGCACACATCTAGCTCTGGGATATTCTCGTATAGTTTCTTGGCTCTCCTGAAATCGTAAATATTCCCAATGCCGGCCCAAGATGCTAAACTGTGACATGGCATGGAATCAAAGATTTCCTGGGCCTCCTCCGCATGGCCTTCTTGTGAGTACACAGCCACCATGTTGTTACACGCCGTTAGATCTCTCTCGGGCATTTTCTGGAAGAGATCAACCGCAGAGACGACATGCCCGGACCGGGCATACCACGTCAGCATGGTGCTAAAGGTGGCGAGATTATACTCTGGAACCTCCCGCACAAACAGCCTGTGGGCATCGGGATGGACGGCCAGGATCGAGTTCCAGGACACGAGATTCCATTCCGGAATGTCTTCGAAGACCCGTATTGCCTCTTTGGTATTCCCAGCGCGGGCATAGGCCGCCAGAAGCGTGTTCCAAGAGATCATATCCCTCGCCGGCATTGAGTTCTCGAAGAAATCCATGGCCTCGTCGCAGTTGTGGAGGACAGATAGCATCGAGTTCCAGCAACAAAGATCCTTTCGCGGCACTTGGCTGAAGATCTCTCGTGACTTCTCGACATGCCCATGATGAACATACGCTGCCAGCATCTCGTTCCAAGTTACCGAGTCCAGCAGCGGCATCCCCGCGAAGATCTTCTCGGCAGCGCCCAAGTCCCCGGCTTGCGAGAGAGAACCGATCATCAGGGAGCTCGAGACGAAGTCGTGCTCGAGCATATGATCCTCGAAAAGCCGCTGCGCTTGAGTGATATGCCCCGACTCGGCATAGGCCGCCACCATTGCCGTGAAGGAGAAAACGTTCCCACACGCCGTCTCCTCAAACACCATCTCGGCTTCTCTCAGCTTTCCATCTTCCCGGAGCATTGCCAGCACCGAGTTCCACACCACTAAGCTCTTCTCCGGGATCTTCTCGAGGAGCTCCAGTACCTGTTCGAAGCAGCCACTCCGGATAAGAACAGCCACCATGCTCGTCACCGAGGTCCCACTCCACTGCGGCATCATTGTCTCGAAAATCTTCCTCGCGGCTTCCAGTTCTTCGCAGCAGCCGAGGAGAGCGTTCCAGCTGACGAGACTGTGGCTCGGCATCTCGCGGAAGATCGCAACAGCGAGCTCGTAGCGTCCGGATCGAGAAGCCCCGCAGAGCAGCGTGTTCCACGAGATCAAATCCCATTCCGGGAGCTCCAACCGGAAGAACTCCCTGGCTTCTTCCATATGATCGTTCTGAGCATAGGCCGACAGCACCGAGTTCCACGAGACAAGATCCCACACTGGCATTTTCCAGAAGAGAGCACTAGCTTCTTTCACGAGTCTCATCTGTGAATACGCTGCTACTGCAGTGGAGTAAGAAACCATGTCACTGTCCGGCATGATCGAGAAAAGGAGTTCAAGTTCTTCTATAAACCCGGCCTGGGAATAAAGAGCCAGCATCGTGTTCCAGGACCTGTTATTCCGCAGTGGCATCCGGGCGAAGATCTCTTCGGCCATCTCCACCTCTCCATTCCGCGAATACCCCGCGAGCATCGCGTTCCAGGAGAGAATGTCTCGGTCATCGCCCATCTCGTCAAAGATCTCTTGTGCCTCGTCCATGCGATCGCTCTGGACGTAGCTCCCGAGAACTACGTTCCAGACGACGGTGTCATGGCGAGGCATCGCTTCCAGCACCAACTTTGCATCATCGACGTGCCCGTTCTGGGCATAAGCTGTGACGAGCGTCGTCCACGAAACTATGTCCCGTCTCTCCATTCGATCGAAGAGCTCTCTGGCTTCTCCCAGGCGCCTGTTCTTGGTGTAAGCAGCGAACATAAGTTCCCAAGAAAAGGTGTTTCTCCGAAGTCCCAAAGTGTCGAAGATCTTGCGAGCTTGGTCTGGGCCACCGCACCTTCCATACATTTGGATGAGCTTGTTTGAGAGGAATGTATCCTTGGTCGCGCCGATGTGTGCGTGCGCAGCCAAAGCCTTTGACAAGCTCTTGGACGACTCGATGAGCTCGAGGTATCTCTTGAACTGCTCATCGTTCTTTGCCTGTGAGTTCTTTCCCGACTTAACTGGAACCATAGATCTATGACTTCGCCATCTTTCCTGAATGAGAAGAACAGCTTTTCCTTGAAAGCCAGCTTTACCTTACTACTGCTCTACTTGTACAGCATGCTCAAATCCTCTGCTTTGATTCTTATTCCATTTCTTCCACTCCCAGCAAGTTCCATTGGTATCGGTCCCTGATTCAAACGAGCTTATAAGATCCATTCCACGGGAGAATTTTTTTACCTGGATGTTGTGGTCTGCGACGTCGGCGTGACCAGTTCGCATTGAAAATCGGTTTCTTCGGGACATGCACAAGCTTCATGAGGCAAGCGAGAGGGATGCTGAGACAACAAAGGAAAAGCACAACAAAAAATTGAGAACTTCGTAATATTTCGCGATGACGAACCTTAGAAAGCCAATACCAACACACAGGAGCCAGTAGTGAATGACAAGTCGGGTTGTCTTGAAGTACTTGCCGAGGAACTCGATGATCACAATCTACAATCAACATGGCTTCTTTGAGTAAATAGCAAACGCTTGACAACAAAAAACCTGGATCACAGAAGTAACGCCTATGACGGTGCAAAACAGATAACTCTGAAAGACTCCCTTGAGCACATTGAGTTTCTGGAGCTTCCTTGCGTTGATTTCGTTAAAAACCTGGCATCCACAAAATCAACACATCTGAATAGAGGATTTTTAAACTACCTGGCATAACACAAAAGAGTTGAAAATGATCGTGTTTCGTAGTACGATCTTTTGAGCCGGGCTTCCCTTCAAATGTAATATCTGATCGCCTCTGAAATACAGCACCAGCAGCACGGCAACCTGATATGCAGCCTGCCGAAAATAGTGTAAGGATTTAACCGAAAAGGAGCTACTTGAGTTCGAGAACGCAACCTGGCCAAAGATGTTTCTCCACATGACATTTGTGACCAACGGCTCGCTTGAAAACATCAAGAATTGAGCAAAACGCGCGGACTTCCAAAGCTTGCTTTGTACCTTAGTCCGATAGGAGCTCTTTCCATCATTTCTTCTGTTGGAGGCTCTGTTGCTAGTGCTAAAGCCCCAAGCGTGTCCATTATCAGGTTCACCCATAGCAACTGATTAAAAAACAGTGTCAAAAGGTTGTAAGAAAACAATTGAGTAAATTTTCAAACCTGTACAGTGTTAAGTGGTACATTTTCAGATCTCCCAGCAGCTACCAAATTAGTCGAAAGGGCAGCAAGGTTAACTGTGAGTTGAAACTGTATAAACTTTTGGATATTCTCGTAAACACTACGACCCCAGTGCACCACCTACACATTTATAAAATGTTTTACTTGTAAGATATAAAAAAAAATACAAAGAGCTTACTTTGACAACCGACGCAAAGTTATCATCCAGAATAATAATGTCTGAGCTTTCCTTTGCGACTTCAGTGCCTATAATTCCCATGGATAGCCCAATATGTGCCTAGAACAAACAAATCAGCAACACGAGCATGAAAGGAAGTATCATATTTCTCAAACCTCGCGCAATGCAGGAGCATCGTTTGTGCCATCGCCCGTGACAGCAACGATTTCATTGAGAGACTTTAAGGTTTTGACCAGAAGAAGCTTATCAGATGGAGTTGATCTTGCAAGAACCTGCGTAGGACGTCCAGCACAGTGAACACAATTGGAAGTAAGCATCAGATCTTACGTCTATCTTTGGGACAATTTGAAATCTTTCATTGTCGGTAAGGTTTCTGAAAAAACTCCCCTCGCAGACTAATCCACCAGGCATGAGGATGCCACACTCGCTCGCGATGGCCCTGGCCGTCAAAACATTGTCACCAGTAACCATTCGAACCTTAAAGACAACATCAGAACCAACATGAAAGTTGGTAAAAGGAAAAATTAATATACTTTCACTCCTGCGTCTTGACATTTTCGAACAGCTTCTCGCACACCAGGCCGGCAAGGATCCTACAAAAAGGTGATGCATAGAATCCACTTCGTTAGTACATTGGTCTTATGTTGTAAATATTAGTATATGAATGAAAGAATATGAGTCACCTTAATGCCGACTAAGGCGACAAACGTGAGGCCAGCCGTTGGAATTGGCCTCCCATCCATGGAGTTATATGTTTTAATTGCGAATGCGAGACAGCGCAAGGTGGAAGCAGCCATATGAGTTAACGTCCCGTGGATTGAGCTTACCTGTGCAAAAGGTTTTAGAGAGTACACAATCTACGTATGTGCTTACCATCTCGCTAGATAATACCTTCTCTGTTCCTTCTCCATCCAGCCAGTTCTCGCAAAGATCCAAAATAATCTCAGCTGCTCCTTTCCAGAGGGCACACAACGTTCCATTATTTCGCTGCATGGGCTTATGAATCAGATAAACAAGATGACTGTTGATACCTTAATTGCAACTCCTGCCATTTTCTTCGTTGAGTTGAATGGTTCAACAGCTATTATAGAAGATGCAGCTCTAACAGTTGAATAGTCCATGCCAAGCTTTTGTTAAGAAAACACAAACACACATATCACCATATCAGATAAATCGTTTGTACTCATTGTCTATACCTGTAATCCCCAAGAAAGAAGAGCTTTTTCTGTGGGACTTCCGGCAACCTCAGGAACTCCATTTCTCTGTCCCCGATGTCAGCAACTCCAGTTGACTAAAAAAATGTCCGGAAAACTTACGTCCAGTGTATAGTAAACACTTCCAGCAGAATTGTGTGCAACCCCGTCAAAGATCACGCTTGTGACTGCATCTGGAAGGCCTCTTATCTCGTGGAAGCTTCTTGTTTGCCCGGCAACCCAGGACTCGATTACAGTCATCTAGAATCGGTATCATATGACTGAGTGGAAAAAACCAGGTATAAAAAATACCTGGTTCATCGTAAGCGTGCCTGTCTTGTCACTACAGATAGTGGTCGCGGATCCCATTGTCTCGCAAGCAGCCAAATGGCGTACTAGCGATTTATGGGTCATCAACTTGCGCATAGAGTAAGCAAGACTAGACATCCACCACATAGAAAATCAAAACAAGGATAGCGATGAAAGGCACTCACCTCAGAGTAACGGCAAGTGGAAGGCCTTCTGGAACAGCAACGACTAGAATAGTTACCTATCACAACCAAAACAATTAAAACCATGCAAAGTTGATAGGTGTCGATTGATAAAACAGCAAGAAAGTGGTCATGGAAATCGAGGAGTGTGTAAACAACCACTTACAGCAACCGAGAGGATGTTGACATTTCTTTTGAAAACCGCTACAGCTTTCTTATCTTTCTTGTAGTCTTCAACGAAGTACCTGTCATTGCTTGAAACGTTCAGAAAGAATGACACTGAGTAATAGTTCCGAACCTTATGAACAGCATGGAGAAACAAATGATTGCTACCGCCAAACCAATCGCTCCAATAACAGTCGCTGCTCCAGCAAGCCTCATCTATACGAGAATTTTTCAAATACAAGTGCCTATTGACGTCGAAAATCACTCACTTGTAAAGGCGTTTCTTCGTCACTGATATCGTCCGTAAGTGCTGCCATTGCTCGACCCCATTCAGTGTTTATTCCAACGCTAGTGATCTACATTGCAATATATATAAGGAGAGCTTATCAAGAATGCTTTACCAGAATAGTGCCGTATCCATCCACAACTTTACATCCAGACATAAAAAATGGATGATCAAGTCCTTTGGACATCTACAAAAAGTAGCTTTGAATGGATTCAAAGCAAATCAAATGACACTTACAGGGTCGCTTTCGCCTGTCAAGCTCGACTCGTCCACCACCAGCGAATACCCCTCAACCAGAACGCCGTCAGCAGGTATCTGATCACCAGTTTTGAGCGGTACAACATCGCCCACTACAAGCTCAAAAATGGAGACTCCAATCCGTCGTCCTCCTCTCAAGACCTGCGTAAAAGCCCTAAGTAAGACAACAAATTGGATCACCTCACCTCGACGTGTATTTTCCGTTTTTCGGCATTTAAGCGCTGGAACTGTAACGATTGCTTGTAATCACTGCAAGCTGGTAGGAGCATAATGTAAGACGACATAGTATCAACTTAACACTTGTACCGGTAACGCAGACGACAAGAATCACAGTAAAAGCGATGCTTGCACCATCATACCAAGATGCCTACACAGTGTAACAAAAGCCGCAAATGGAAACTAGTTGCTAAACTTTGAACAAACTTTACCTTTGTAGCCAAGGCAAGAGCCAGCGAGACGACTGCACAAACACCTAGAATAACGAGTGTCAAATCTTGGCATGCCTCCCATAGAAAAGCCTGCAAAACAAAACATTGATCTCCTGCGCATTCAGATAAGATCAACAAGCAATACCAGGAAGCCTTTTGGCGACTGCTGAGGATAAGTGTTGCTCCCATACAGCAGTCGCCTTCTTTCGATCTTTGGAACCTCGTCTTCGATCCCATTCTTTGTGCTGGTCGAAAGAGCTTTCGCCAATCCATCAACCTGGGGAGTAAAATGAGAATCAAGCTGAGTTGTCTATCTGTCTTACTCCTCCCAGCTGCTCTAGCAGCTCTAAGTTGTGATCAGCAACAAGCGTGACTAACTCTTTCCTGTCGATTCCAGCTAACTTGCCTGCTTCTTTAAAACGAAATATAGCCTGAGCATGTTCATGTGACGAGAGCACATTGTCAAGATCAAAATGATGACAGGCTTACTCTTATGACATTCGTTCCAAGCCTGAATTTTCTGGATGGAGAGTTAGGCGAGCTTTGAGAGGTCATCTGGACACACTGCTCTGAATTGCATTTGAAGCGCTGGATGGCGTTTATCACCAGCGTTGCTTGCTGTCCCGAGAAGAAAAGAAAAACGTGAAGAAAGCTCCTGCCAACTGGAGGAATTGAGCTTACCCTCCATCGCTCCAGATAAGAAGTTCCTTCCTCTTCTTCCCCAAGCCGGCGCCACGGCGATGACAGAGGCGAGCATCTGGGAGTGCATCCGTCGAAGCTCATGATCCAGATTTGGAAAGGAGAGAAAGAAGAAGAACAAAACGAAAGAAATGTGATGGAAGATTTTGTCCTCTAGGAAGAACCAAATTTTACCAGGAGAAGACAAAGAGCGAACTAATTTCTACTTGAGACGAAGAGACTGCCTGGGGCAAACTTTTATAAGGAAATTTGCCTAAGAAAATGAGTTAAGATTAAAAACTTTAATTTGAATACAATTGTGAACTTTAATGCCATGTTGTCATATTACATTGTCAAGTTTTGTCTAGCTCTCTAAATGTAATTATTGATATCCATGTTTAAATTAAAGTATAAAGTCAACCATTTCTAAAGAAATTTTCTATATAGTAAATTTTTTTGTGAGTTCAAAACTATAAAGTAAAATAACATATCTCCATTCTTAATATTTGTAGAAAAATTCAACTGAATTAAAATTAATAGATAGATAAAAGTATTTTACTTTCATAACTCTACATGCATTTTCATTTTTGTTTTTTAACATATCAATAAAAAATTATTATTAAATAAAATCATTTAATGTACTTTGATTTTTACAAATATAGAAAAAAGACTTCTAGAAACAGGTCCTTAGAAATTTATGAAATAAATTATTTACCAGCCTTTCTAATTTAAATTATATAAAACAATTAGATTGAGTTTGGGAAATTTAGTTTATGAGAAGTTTACTATATTTCTTTTTCCTTTTGCCATGGAAATCCCTTTTTTTATTAAGAAATTACCTTTTTTAGCTTGAAAAGAGAGAAATGAAGTGTATTATATGTACCAGTAACATATAGTTAATACTTTTTAAATAACTTATTTCAACATTTATGACTTAGATATTTATAATAAGTATAATTTACTTGAAATGTTTTTTTGAGATTCCAATATATTTTTAAATAGGTTATAACATTATACTATATGTAATCCTGTTATAAAGAAGCATCTAATATACCAAGTTTTATATAATGATAGGTTTGTTTATGTGAGAAACCTCCAAGTGAGGATCATCATCTCATGTGGGATTTCAAGTGTCGAAGTATGGATTCAGTAAGTAAGAATTATGTTTTGCACTTGAAATTGGGATTGATCAATGGAGATTGATATGGTCAGTTCACAATTGGCATTTATATAAAATGTCCAAAAAAAATTCCATATCGTTTGAAAACAACGTTGGTAGCATAATATCGTGATAATTGAAGCAGGGTATAACCAAATATATTACTTAAGACAATCTGGCAGTGGTGTGTCTGTGAGAGCAAACAGCATCTTGAGGCCAGTCTGCAGATCATGTGGAGGATAGCAGTATGTACCAAAGGGAGAAGCTCCACACTCCATCAGCACACTGCAAGTCACTGGCTCGTCGAACAGGCACGCTACACCAAGAGCAGTGTTCACGGGATCCACTTTGGTGTCGATCACGCTCCGCTCTTGGCACACACGAGCCACTAGGCGGACAATCTCCGGAGGCTGGTCGTCCACAACAAGGCCCAAGGCACAATTCCCCTGGCCATCTTGCAGTGTCGGATCTGCTCCAGCTTTCAGCAGGAGCTGCAGCCTCTCCATACAGTTCCTTCCAGATAGCGCATTGTTGAGGGGTAGTATACCTTCATACGCCTTGTTCGGAGATAAGCCGAGGCGTAAAAGCATCTCAAGCAGCTCCGGATTCTCTGTTTCGCACAGCTCCTTGGGTGCCAAACTGTTGAGATGAGTCTGGGAATTGCCGTTATCATCCAAGGCATCCATTACAGCTTGCATGCCATTCACCACCGCGTAGAGATAAGGCCACACTCCACTTCTCGCTGGAAAAAGAGAAAAACCTTACTATGTATGTCTTTGAACAACTTTGGGAAGAATACCTCTGCCCGTGGCGTTGGCACCATTGTCCACCAGAAACTTGACCAAGTCGAGATCAGGAGCCTGGTACTGCAAAGCAGCCAGCAGCGGAGTGTTGCCATGAACAGGGTCGACAAAGTCAAGACTATCCAGCAGAACCACAATCTCATACGCGACTTGCGTTCTCCCCTCACTGATACTTTCCACCAGCCGAGTTCGTAGCTCATCCGTTTGAGCTACCAGCAGCGCTGGATCATGCAAAGGGTCCGCCCAGAGACTACCGAGGAAGTGCGCAGGATAGAACCTCATGCCACTCAGCCGCGGAGAGTAAGCTGTCATGTCTAAGAATCTGGGAGCTTCAAGTCTGTCCATCTTCACTGCCCCCTGTTCATGATCCAAGTATGCCACCAGAACAACCGAGCCCGGGACCACAAACCCGAACGTAGCAGCTTTCGTGAGCTCGGCTTGCCAGGTAACTCCACGCTTGGCATCCTCCTCCGACTCGTAGAACTGGATGAGCACGAGAATGCCCACACCCTCAAGAGCCATCTTGCCGGAGCTCATAGCCGACTCACTGCTCGTATCGAAGCTGCGTTTCTCGGAGATGGCGATCTCAGGGCCTAGCAGTTGTCCGTCACTACACCGGAACCAAGTGAAGGAGCTTGACACGCAGTAGTCGCACGAACAGCACCGGTTGCGCCTGGAATACGCGAGTAGCTCACTGACGAGCTGGGAAAACGAAAACATACACGGCCTGCGGATCACAAGCCTGCCATCCACCATCTTGAAGATCAGCTCGCACCTGCGCGTCATCTCGTGCAGCGGGATCTTCACATCGGGCGGAAGCGCAATCTCGACGATATTGGATGGCTGCTTCCCGATTTCGATGTGCGATCCAGCAGGAAGCTCGACTTGCTGCCCCCAGAAGCTGTGGGTGCTGCCCTCTCCACAATCCAAGCGAAATTCCTGGCTAGCCATGGCGTGACATGAAATTTCGCAAACAGTACACTCAATCGCTCACCTGGGACGGGCCTTCCGTGGCCGCCTTGCGCGGCCTCTGCCTTTTCATTGCCCTAACCATAAACCCTAGTCCTTCATCTTCATTTCCCGCCATAATTTTAAATGGAAGTCAATGAAACTCAACCCAGTCACTGAAAAGTCAAAGTAAACGAGAGTCAATATATAAGTCAATGTAAAGCACTTATGTGTAGCTACATTTGTGACGCGTGTCCACTCTCATAGTTGCTGCTCCAGGTAGTCCTCTTTGCCGCTAGCTTTGGGACTGGTAAGATAGCTCGTGATATTGGAGTAAACTCCAGAGACCCATCCTTGCGCCGCCGCTGGAATCCACGAAGGAGAGCTTGGCTGCTGGGAGCTTCGCAACTTCTCCTCCTCAATGGCCTTGAGCAAGCTCGCTTCCAATCGATAGGCCAGGTACTTCATCGTGGCTGGAGTTCCCTGCTGGACGATCTCCAGCGGCGGATCCACGAGTGGGTTCTCGTCCAGCTCCAGTGTTTTGATGTTGGTCAGCCTGCCGAAGGAGAGCGGGAGCTCGCGGATCTGGTTGTAGCGGAGGTCGAGGTGTGTGAGCGAGACCAAGTCGGCCATGGATTCTGGAAGAGCGGTGAGATCGCTGAAGTTACTGCTGGCGTCGAGAGTTTCCAGGCGGGTTAAGTTGCCGATGGCTCTTGGGAGTGATCTGAGCTTGTTGAAGTGAAGGTCGAGGTGTTTGAGAGTTTTTACCTCGCACAGCGTCGGTGGAAGGTACGTGAGAGAGTTGAGTTGGAGAGAGAGTCGCTCCAGGGAATCCATTCCTCGTCCAAAGCTCGAGGGGAGATACTCGATCTTGTTAAAGTCGGCATTGAGCTCGATCAACGCACTGAAAATCGCGAACTTAGTCATTTGATCTAAAACAAAAGAGAAAAGTTTACCTGCATCCAGAAATCCTCTCTGGAAGCTGCTTTAGCTGGTTCCTGGAGCAGTTCAAGTACTTGAGGTTCTTCATCAAGCCAATAGAGTCTGGAAGAATTCGAAGACGGTTGGACTGCACCTGGAGCCTTTCGAGATTCGCCAGGCCAGCAATAGCATCTGGAAGTACCTGAAAAAAACAAAACAACTTAAGCTAGAACCAAGGCAAAAAAATAGCTGAAACTTCTACCTCGATCTGGTTCGTGGATAAGTTGAGATCCACCAGCGAAGAAATCCTCCCAATGGATTCCGGGACCAACTGGAGGGACTGGTTGCAAAGATTTAGCTCGGACAATTTTTTCTCCGCGGCCTCGTCTAGCAGCCGGCTTGCCGCAAGATTCTGCCCTTGCCCCTCTTCCTTCACTGGAACCGAAGAATTCTTCTCGAGAAGAGCCTCGGCATCCTTGAGCAAATTCCCGTACAAGCGATGGAGCTCATCAAGCTGGAGAATCGCCCTCAACGGCAATCTCTCTCGCTCCGCGGCGTCCCGCGCGGCCTTCTCCTCCTCAGCCTGATCGATCGAAACAAAGAATTTTGCCCTTGGCCCTGGAGGAAATACAATACCTTAGCCTCAAGATCTTCCAAGGCGATCGACTCCAGAGCTTGCGCGAGCGACACATTCGACGCGGCGAGCGCCTGGCGCGCGTCCTCAACCTCCTGGGGATCGGGCCGCGGCCCCAGTGCCCGGATTTTCTCGCGAATTTCCGCCACGTTGAGCAGCGCCATCGCCTCGGGCGTCTTGTACCTCTCGCTTACAACCTCTTCCAATTCCATTTACCAAAAACCCTAGAAAACGATCAAAAAAATTCTAGGGCTGGATGGAGCACTAGAACAAGGCGAGAGAGCAATCGCTTGGCAGCATTTTCATTCTCTGAATCCATGGGATTTCTTTGCTCCATCGCTATGGTATTCCCCGGTGATCTCGATCAAACCACATGGCTGTAAGGTTCTTCCCAAATCAAAGAAGAATTTCGCCATTGCAAGACCTTCCATCAACAAGGTATTCTTCTCTCTTTCTCTCTCATTTTTCTCTTGCTCTTTCTCTTTTCTCATCTTGGATGCATTGTGAAGGAGCCATGAAGCCAAAGACAAAGACTACCAAGTCCTCAGGATCTACACGAAAATGCGTGACAAGGGCGAGAAGCCGAGCATTTCAATCGTTCTCGCAGCACTCAAGGCATGCAGCAAAACCAGAAACTTGCGAGCTGGCCGGATCATCCACGCCGATCAGTCAAAGAACAGTGATGAAGAGCTGGAGGTTTTCGTGGCAAACTCGCTCGTAGACATGTACGCCAAGTGTGGGAGCATGCTGGAAGCACAGAGAGTCTTCGATCGAATGCCGCGACGTGATGTGATCTCCTGGACTTCTCTCATGTCGGGATACGTGCAAACTGGAAATGGAGAGCTCGCTTTGGAGCTCTTCGCGTTCCTGCAAGAAGAACAAGGCCTCACTCCCAACGCTCGGACTTTCGTGGCGGCTTTGAGAGCCTGCGCCGATACTGCTGCGAGAGAAAACTCCATGGAACTTAGCGGGAAACTTGTGAAGCCGGTGTCCTTGGAGAAAGGGATGTTTCTACACTCTCGGGTTGGACAGGAGGAGCTCGGCGCGGACGTTTTTGTTGCGAGTAGCCTGGTGGAGATGTACTCCAAGTGTGGGAGCTTGGAGGACGCTTACAGGGCCTTTCGGAGGATTGAGAAGCGGGACGTGGTTTTGTGGAACTCCATGATCATGGGAGCTTCTCAGGGTGGAGATGGCGAGCTTGCGCTGGAGCTCTTCGGCGAGATGCGAAAGGACGGTTTGGTTCCAAACTCGAAAACTTTTCAATCGGTGCTAAAGGCTTGTGCTGCTCTTGCAGGGAGAAGAAAATGCTTGGAAGAATGCAAACACATAGCTGATCTTATCTTCAAGTCTCCACACAAGTCGGACACTGCCGTGTTGAACGCTCTGGTGGACACTTACGTGAAGTGTGGAAGCTTGGCCAGCGGACGCAAGGTGTTTGAGAAAATCCCGAATCGCGACGTTGTTTCGTGGACTACGCTCATATCTGGATACGCTCAAAGTGGTGACGCTAGCTTGGCTCTAGAGCTCTACGAACGAATGAAGGCCGAGAAGCTAAGACCAAACGCGAGAACGATGATTGCTGCTGCGAAGGCTTGCACTCAACTTGCAAGAGAAGACGAGAAGGAAATTGGCTTGGAAAAAGGTCGGGCGATCCACTCGGAGGCAGTAACGGGTGGATTCGAGTCGGATATCTTCGTTGCAAACGCGCTGATCGACATGTATGGAGAGTGTGGGAGCTTGCCGGAAGCTCGACAGGTTTTCGATAGAATGCCACAGCGTGATATCGTTTCGTGGAACATCATGATTCTGAAGTATGCTTCGAGCAGTGATCCGGGACATGCTTTGGAGCTCTTTGACAGGCTGAAACAACGAGAAAAAAGACAAGAACAAGGCTTGAAAGCAAATGCTCGAACTTACGTTGCAGCACTCAAGGCTTGCGCTGAGCTTTCTTGTGGAAGCCACCAAAGAGAAGGAGACGAAGGAGTGGATTTACAAAACAGGAACAGGTGTCTAGAAAAGGCTCGAGAAATTCAATCGCAAGCCGAGAAGGATGATTTTTCTTGCGATGCTTTTATCGGCAGCTCGCTCGTGGATATATTTGCAAAGTGTGGGAGGCCGGAAGAAGCTCGCCAGGTCCTCGAAAGAATGAACAACAGGGATGTGATCTCATGGAGTGCTCTGATTCTGGGATATGTTCACAGTGGAGAAACAAATCTAGCGTTGGAATGCTTCGCTCGGATGCAAGAAGAAGATGGTTTGAAACCCGACGCTCGAGCTTACGTTGCCGGGATAAAGGCCTGCTGTGCAGGTTTTCGAGCTAAACCGGAGGAGCAGGCAAAGTTTGTGAGCGCCGGAACAGCGATACACTCTCGGCTTGGTGACTATGAATCGCAAACTTTGGTGGCAAACGCTCTAGTGGATATGTACGCCAACTTTGGAAGGATGGACGACGCGAAGAGGGTGTTTGATAGGATGAAGCAGCGAGATCTCATCTCGTGGACGGCATTGATTCTGGGATACGCGAAGAGTGGGAAGAGCGAGCTTGCATTGGAGCTCTTTGAGCGCATGCAAAGCGAAGAAGGATTGGAACCGGATGCTAGAACTTTTGTTGTTGCTCTCAAGGCTTGCTCCGAGGCTGTGAGTGGAAGTGGAGAGAAAATGGCCGAGAAGGAGAAGATTGATGCTTCTTTGAGAGCTTGGTGCCTGGACAAAGGTGCTGCTCTCCACGCTCAAGTTCTGCAAGGCGGGCACGAGGACGATCTCTTCGTTGCAAATGGTCTGCTCGAGATGTACGTGAAGTGTGGGAGTGTGGGAGACGCTCTTAAAGTTTTCAACAGGATGAAGCAACCGGACTTGGCAGCTTGGAACTTGATGATCACAGGTTATGCTCAGAGTCGTGACGAAGCAAGCTTGGCTCTCGAGCTTTTCTCCAGAATGAAAGAGCAACGATCGCTACTGCCGGATGCTAGAACTTACGCTGCGGTAGTGAAGGCTTGCACCACTCTCGCGGCACTGGAAACCGGGAGAGAAATCCATGCTGAAAGTCGCAAGGCGGGACTCGAGAGTGACGAGCTTGTCGCGAGTTCTCTGGTGGATTTCTACGCGAAGTGTGGGAGCATGGCCGAGAGCGAGCAAGTCTTCGAAGCCATGTCTCGAAAGAACTTGGTAGCGTGGAACGCTCTCATCGCAGGCTATGGCTACCACGGCGACACCGGGAAAGTTTTCTCCCTGTTCGAGAGGATGCAAGCTTCTAGTTCTCTACAACCAGATGGAGTGACGCTTCTCTGCGTGCTCAACGCATGCAACCACGCGGGGCTCGTCGACAAAGGGAGGGAGATCTTTGAGAAGATGCGCTCCTCGTCTAGCAGCTTTGGCGTGGCTCCCGGACTTGGGCACTACACTTGCATGGTCGATCTTCTCGGGAGGAAGAACCATCTCCGGGAAGCGCTGGCTATGGTGGAAGCGATGCCTATTAGAGCGGACAGGGTGATATGGATGACGGTGCTAGCGGCCGCTTGGAAGTGGAAGGATGTGGAAGTGGCCAGGATCGCGTTTGAGGCAGTGGTGGAGCTAGACAGCGAGGATTCGGCAGCTTACTCGCTCATGGCAAACACGTATGCCGCGGCTGGAATGTGGAAAGAAAGCCACGAAATACGAAGAAGAATGAAGACGATGGATCATCACTCGAGAGTTCCATCTAGCTGACCAAAGAAAGAATCATCAAAACGAGGATCAGAAAACCATCCATCCATACAAACACAAATCTATACTAATTTATACTAGTTTATTTCATGACCATATCATTGCAACTAAACCCACTGCTGCTGCTGTGATCACCACTCCAATTAATATGGTGATTGATGTGAATGAGCTATCATATGTGTTCTCTTGGGTTTCATCTGGGTGATCGATGAAACCGAGCTCAGATAATTTCTTATGAGACCACGCATAATCACGGAAAAATGTGTCTTTATCCTGCTCTCGAAATTATTATAATCATCTCCACAAACCTTGTGATCGATTACCTTGGCATAAGTTTCAACATATTGACGAAATACTTTGTCATCCATCAAACACGTATCTGTTGGTAGCTTTAAAAGTCCAGTTTTTTCTCCTTCAATCAGCTCACTATTCACATGGGATAGAAGAAAAAAAAAATGGTAAAAAAAAAGACTTGAACAGGAAGAAAGACTTATACATGAAATAAGAATTGTCAAAGGTCAGAGGATTTGATGTCCATGGTCCATCAAATCCTGATCTGTCCTTGTGAGCTCTTCCCTGCCAAAAATGTCTTTAAAAAAAACTTTATAAATCCCAAAGGTCTCACCAGTGTATGACCACCAGATAATGCAACTATATCTTTGTCATTTAAGCCCATCCTACCAAAAACATCTCTCAAGTGATTTGCACCTAAATTGCAAATTTAGAGATCATAAATGAAAATTATCATATCAATAAGAAAAGTATTTAGAAATTATCAATGACCTTGAGAAGCATCTGGTAAACGCCCTTCAGGGGGTATTACTGAAGAATCCTGTAAGAAAAAAAAGAAAATGCATGGTGTTCAAAGATTAATGTTTTACCATACTTTTCTTCCTGAAACAAAATTGATTGTTGGTCCTCCAGTGACTTCCACTGCTGTAACTCCTGCTAGCTAATTATCCAAACAACATATATATGAGCCAGATACATTATTTATCTTTTTATTTCAATATGCAAACCTGGTAAAGATCTGCATAGCTTATTTTGGGGCACTTCTCTTTGATTTCCTCTAGAAAAAATAAATCATGATTACCGCAGAATTCAGCCAAAAGTAAACTCTACTCACCACAAAGATCAATAGCAGCCTTAATGCCCCTATTTGCAAAATGATTATATTCACCCTCTAGTCGAATTGATCCATTTGGACCTCCTGTTTTTGTTTCCCGATCATAGGTTCCTGCATCATGCCACCTTAAAGAAAAAAATGTTTCAAGATCATACAAATAAACCAAGCTCCATATATTCACTTACGCTAGCCTTAGCATGATCGGAGCACATTGCTTCTCAACAATCATTCCACGGAGCTCTTGCCTGGCCTCCTCGATTTCCATGACATACTCATCATCAACAAGGGGAACTTCAGCAGCCATGGTGTTTTCTAGTCCCGCCCCCAAAGTTTTATACCACAGAGGATCACTTCCTTACCTTGGAAACTACCCAAAGATATCCCAAGTGTTTAAACCAAGTTTCCAAAGAGCCCTCAATTTCGAGAGCTATTGGCGGGAAATCGAAGATCCTAAAGTTCCGCTTTATGGCTGGCTGGTAAGATGGATCGGTGCTTCAATCGCTGCCCGCTGCCTACTATTTAATCTAACACGGTGGCGCGTCGTTTTCCGTGGCATAGAAAATTCAGCTCACAAGGGGCCCATATAAGTCCACAGCACTACCTTTTTTATGTACGAGATCCTTGCGACTTCCATCGCGCAGAGAAATGTAAGAACTGGTACTGTTTCTTTTTTCTTCCTATTCCCGCGGTAGAAGGCGTAGAAGAATTCTTTAGTTTCTTCTCGCGGAGGAATGGATCTCATCTGGAATGTTGTCACAGCAGGGGTCTCTCTGATAGCAACGATATGTGTTTGGCAACTGGCTCGCGATTTTCTTTGGAGGCCTCGGCGGCTCCTCCAGGCTTTCAAGCAGCAAGGCGTCCTGGGACCGGTTCCACGCTTGTTCCTCGGGAACTTGGATCAAGTACGCGAGCTCATGGCAGTCGAAGTTGCCAAGAGTTCCACTGGCGAAATTAGAGACGACAATCATGGTGGCGTTGTGGCGAAAGTCCTTCCTTACTATGCAGCGTGGTCCAGATCATACGGTACGAAATCGATCGTTTTCCCAGTTTTTGTGGATGATTGAAGCTCGCGGAATGTGTACGCAGGTCAAACGTTTTTGGTGTGGTGGGGATCACAGCCAAGGCTGATGATAAGCGATCCAGAGCTGATGAAAGAAGTGCTTTGCGACAAAAGTGGGAGTCTTGACAGGGATCCCGGCCAGCATGCTGCCAGGGATTTGTTTGGGGATGGGATCGCGTTGCTGACTATGAACGAGAGATGGTCCCAAAAGCGAAAGATGGTCTCTTTGGCTTTCCACAACGAGAAGCTCAAAGTGATTAACTCTCTCTATTTTGAAAGTTTTCATTTTTCTTTCTCCACCAAGCTTCTAAATGTTTTCATTTGCAGTTGATGATCGATGCTATGGTAGCTTGCGTCGAGGAGAACCTCAAGCAGTGGAAAACCACCGAGGGACCGGTGGATGTTGCGTCAAAGCTCCGAGGCATCACACAGGATGTTTTGTGCCGGACGGCTTTTGGGACGAGCTACGCGGCAGGAAAGGAAGTTTTCGAGATGCAAATCGAGCAGCAATACATTCACTTGGAGTGGCAAGGTCAAGTTCATCTCCCTGGTTTTAGGTGCGGTTTTTGTCTCTTTCTCTTCGTTCTATACGCCTTCTTGATAAACGTAAGCGCTTCTTTAGATTTCTTCCAACGTCCACCAATCGACGCAGGTGGACTTTAAAGCAACAAATCGACAGCAAGCTTCGACAAATCGTCGTAAACCGATTGAAGGAGTCGAGTGTCAGTGGATCATACGGGAAGGATCTCTTGGGATTGATGCTGGCTGCAAAAGATGGAGTTTTGGATTTTAACAACGGTAAGAAGCTGGACATCCAGGTGACGATGCAGGACGTGATCGACGAGTGCAAGACTTTCTTTTTCACGGGCCAAGAAACGTCGGCAGCTCTACTAGCGTGGACGATGCTGCTTTTGGCACTCAATCCCGACTGGCAGACTCGGCTACGTCAAGAAGTTTGTCAAGTTTGTGGACAAGTCTCCGCTCCAAACACTTTGGAGATGCTCGGCAATCTCAAATCCGTAAACTTGCCATTCCTCTATTATCTTGTTATTTTGTAAAACTCTTTCTTTCTTTTGCTCCAGATGACAATGGTGATCAACGAGGCTCTTAGAATGTACCCCCCGGTTCCTTTGCTAAATCGCTACACACACAACAAGGTCAAGCTCAAAGAACTCGTCATCCCAAAAGGAACTCTGCTACTCGTGCCTCTGATCGTCATAAACTACAACGAGAAGTTCTGGGGGGGAGATGCCAAGAGCTTCAATCCAAATAGGTTCGTCTCCCAACAGCAAAGGCCGTTCTTGCCGTTCTCGGTGGGGCCGCGAACTTGCGTGGGACAGAGCTTCGCCATAATCGAGACGAAGATCATTCTTGCGATGATCCTACGCAAGTTCACGTTTGAGCTCTCGGAAACTTACGTCCACTCGCCATTTCAGGTGCTAACTTTGCAGCCAAAGTTTGGCATGCCGATGAATCTCCTGGCAAACCAGTGAAAGTCTTCAAAGAACAATAACATTTTCCAAACTTTGACGAACAGTACGTAATTGGTTAAAGAAATATAAATTTGTGTTACCTTTTAACAAATCAAGGTTATGTTTTCAATACTGATTTAACTACAAATTAGGAAGATTATAAGAAAAGGGGGCAAAAGGAAAAAAAAATTCATTTCCATCCTTTACCTTTTGCTGTACATTGGAGCTATGCAAAATTATAGATAAGCCATAAATTTATTTTAGCTTTTTATTTCAAATGAAAATCTGGTAAAGACTTATTTTCTTCTCTCTGAAAAACAAATCAAGATTAAGTAACACCCTTTATATTTGCTCACACTAGCTTATGATCTGAGCATATTGCTTCTCATCAATCATTCCACCAAACTCTTGGTCCATGACATATTCATGATCAATAAATGGAAATGTTCCAGCAGCCATGGTAATTCCTATAACCGCCCCCGCCACCAAGAGCCCTAAATTTCGAAAGCTATTGGCGGGAATGAGGACTCTCTACTCTTTGGCGCGTCGTTTTCCGGATCATAGAAATATCAGCTCAATGGGGCCTATCTCTCTTTGAAGTCCACGGCACTACCTTTCTTTTGTACGAGATCCTCGTTGCTTGCGACTTCCCATCACGCAGATACGTTTCTTTAGCAGGTTTTGAACAAGCTAACGTCAGACTTTTTAATTTTAATTCTCTCCTCTTTCCTTTCTACGAGGAATGGATCTAATCTGGAATGTTGTCACAGCAGGGATCTCTCTGGCAGCAACCATATGTGTTTGGCAATGGGCTCGCGACTTCCTGTGGAGGTCTCGGCTCCTCCTCCAGGCTTTCAAGCAGCAAGGCGTCTTGGGACCGATCCCACGCTTGTTCCTCGGAAACTTGGATCAAATGCGCGAGCTCATGGCAGTAGAAGTTGCCAAGAGTTCCACTGGCGAGATTAGCAACGACAATCATGCTGGCGTTGTGGCGAAAGTTATTCCCTACTATGCAGCGTGGTCCAGATCATACGGTACGAGATCGATCTTTTCCCAGTCTTCGTGGAATCGTTCGTGATGATTGAAGCTCGATGAATCTTTGAACATGCGAAACGTTTTTGGTTTGGCTGGGATCACAGCCAAGGCTGATGATAAGCGATCCAGAGCTGATAAAAGAAGTGCTTTGCGACAAAAGTGGGAGCTTTGACAGAGAACCCGGCCAGCATGCCGCCAGGGATATGGGATTCCGTTGCTGACTATGAACAAGAGATGGTTTCAAAAGCGAAAGATGGTCTCTTTGGCTTTCCACAGCGAGAAGCTCAAGGTTTCAAAACTTTTAGTTTCTTCAGCTTCTGAATGTTTTCCTTCTTGTTTTCCCTCAGTTGATGATCGATGCTATGGTAGCTTGCGTCGAGGAGAACCTCAAGCAGTGGAAGAACCGCTGGACCGGTGGATGTTGCGTTAAAGCTCCGAGACATCACACAGGATGTTTTGTGCCGGACGGCTTTTGGGACGAGCTACACTGCAGGGAAGGAAGTTTTCGAGATGCAAATCGAGCAGCAATACATTCACTTGGAGTGGCAAGGTCAAGTTCATCTCCCTGGTTTTAGGTGCGGTTTTTGTCTCTTTTCTTTTCGTTTTCTTCGCCTTCCTGATAGACTTATTAGATTTCTTCCAACGTCCACCAATCGACGCAGGTGGACTTTAAAGCAACAAATCGACAGCAAGCTTCGTAAACCGATTGAAGGAGTCGCCATGATCGAGACGAAGATCATCCTTGCGATGATCCTACTTAAGTTCACGTTTGAGCTCTCGGGAACTTACGCCCACTCGCCGTTTCAGGGCCAAACAGCCAAAGTTTGGCATGCCGATGAATCTCTCGGCCAAAGAAAAATCACACTTTCACAAAACATAGATATATAAGTTTTTCTCTAATGAAAAAAGGAAGATCTTTATCAATGGCGATGGCTATGGCATCGTGCAGTGGCAGAATCCCAAGTGGTCTTACATTGTCGCGAAGATCCAGGCACAGATTCGTGGCCGCTGCGTCCGAGGATGATTCCAGAGTAGCAATTCAAGAAGAAGCTTCTTCCGCGATCGACGTTGTCAAGAAAGAATTTCAGGCAAGGAGATACCATGTGGAGAATGACAAAATGTTCGACATATTGGGCGCTTCCTTGGCAGTGCCGCTTCGTCTGGGAACAGGAGCTCTCGTCCAAGGGTATGAGAAAAAAAAAATTCTCTAATTTGATTTTCTATGCTTGGATATAGCTACAAGGCATCCTTTGTTCCCAAGGAGCAAGTTCCACCGTCGCAGTACTCGCTCTTTGATTTTGGAGGTAAAAAGTTTTTTTTTTTTCTTATAATCTGTAGAGAGTTTGGTAATAAATCAGGACAGAAGCTCGTGGAGACTGCAGAGCTAGGAGCTCGACCGCAACAGCCCATACAAATCTATGAATTCGAAGGGTAATCTTTCGTTTTTTCTTCTTTCGTTCTTTCATCGCTTACTGATGGTTTCTTTTTTTCCTTAGTTGTCCATTTTGTCGTAAGGTAACTCAGATTGCAAGCGATTGGAAAGGCCTGAAGAAAAGTGTGTTTGATTTCATAGGTCAGAGAAGCTGCTACGATCCTGGATCTCGACATCTTGTTTTATCCCTGTCCTAAAGACGGTCCAACCTATCGACCCAAAGCTATCGAACTTGGTGGTAAAAAGCAATTCCCTTACATGG
Source organism: Selaginella moellendorffii (assembly GCF_000143415.4). NCBI lineage: Eukaryota > Viridiplantae > Streptophyta > Lycopodiopsida > Selaginellales > Selaginellaceae > Selaginella > Selaginella moellendorffii. The sequence goes on from NW_003314370.1 coordinate 510,260, forward strand.
TAAGCTTTGCAAACTTTAAGCTTTCTATCAAATGCTCGTTTTTGTTTTGTTTTTTCGTCAGGTAGATCCCAACACGGATGTTGCAATGTACGAATCGGATGAAATCATCAAGTACCTTGTAGATAAATACGGTAAATTGTTTTCAAATACCACATAGACTTGTTAGTTTATCCTCGATTGTTTTTCCAGGGAATGGGAAGGTGCCTTTTATGCTGTCACTGGGTTTCTTCACGGTAATGTATTGTGTATATATTTTTTCCACCGGCTTTTCATTTGCTATCAAATTATAACAGACTCTAACAGCAGGATTAGCAATGCTTGGGCGTGCAGGCAAGGTGAACTTTTACGTCTTTCACTTTGACGATACAAACCAGGTTTTTGTTTTCAAACCAGGGATCCCAATACGTTCCTGCGAGAAAACCAGACAAGCCTCTAAAGATCTGGGCGTACGAGGTGAATTGAAAACTCAAAAAAGAAAGAGAGAGCTATATCTTAAAGCTGGATTTTGTGAGCAGCTTTCGCCTTTCTGTAAGATCGCACGAGAAAGGCTGGTTGAATTGGAGCTCCCTCACGTTTACTACAAGTAAGTCTCTAGTTTGTGTTTTCTTCTCTCGAGAGCTCTTTTTTAAGTCTCTACTTTACACTGTCCAGTGCCGCTCGTGGAAGTCCCAAACGAAATTATCTCTTGGAACGGACTGGAATTTTTCAGGTACTCATAAATTCGATACAATGGTGTTGGAATTACTCTTTTGTTTCCCAGGTTCCTTTCTTAGAAGACCCCAACACCGGCGTGGAGATGTTTGAAAGCTCGGAGATTATCAAGTATCTTAACACAACGTATGCCTTGTAAAGAAAAGAGATTCTCATTTTATAGATAAATTCAAGCAGCAGTTTTGGAAGTAGATTATTAATTTTGGACACACGAAATTTAGTTGTAGTACAGTCGGAGTTTTGGTTGAGTTTGGCACTCGACGTCCCAAACCATGCCTAAACCCTGAGGTTTTTCCCTGAATTTCTGTGTCTCTGGCAACACTCCCTTGCAAGGATTCATCTGGGAAAGATAGAAGTAGCAAAGTATTAGAAGTTAGAAAGAACTTCTACTAAAACTTACATATCGCCCGAGTGGGAACTCTGCTTTCACGTAATCGTGACCAACAAACTTCTGGTTCCAGAGCAAATCGTGAGAATAATATTTCCTGAAAAACGAAAAAACAAATCAGAGCATATCTGCGATTTAAAAACTTAAACTCGTACTCTGGTTGCTTGATGACGATCTCTGAGCCATCTTCTTCATCGGCTTCAATATGTCCCCAAACAGTACCTCTAAAGTGATATGCCGGATAATGTTCCAATCCCAGTGTAAATCTCGTCACCGGAGTCTCAGACACGGGAATGCCCATGAATCTCTTCTCATTGTTTTCCTGATCAGAAATTTAATTAATATCAATTAATAAGAAAAACTCCATAAAATTCTAGTAAGGAGACCAACCTTTCGTATGTCATGCTTGCAAGGATCGACCACATCCTTGAGGCTGTACTTAATTGTATGCTCCAGGGGCTCGAAAGGATTATAATCTGGACGTGGAAAATCTCTCAAAATCATCTGCTTGTTGGCTATCGAACAGTATTGATACTGGTACCATCCTGCAAATTGGCAAATGAATGAATTAACTGAAAGCTTAAGATTTCTTACTGAGCTTGTCCTTGATGTAATCCGGAGACATTCCATTCAGCTCGTCCTCGATCTGCCTCTGTATGGGCTCGAAAACTTGCATTCTCCACTTCTCATACAAGATCGCAAGCTTCTTGACATTCTTCTCGTCAACCAGCTCGATCATATCGCCCATTTGCCGCAGTATGTGTCCCTTTTTGTACTCCGAGCCTCTGGAATACGATCGATACATCTTTTCAAACTTGATCTCGTCTTTCCTCCTCTTGCGCTCCTTGATCCTCTCGACCAGCTTTTCCAGGGAAAAACAACGCAAACAATCAGCCAAAGAATCTCGCGAGAGCAACTTCAGAAGAGTTTACCTTAGAAACATTCTCACAAGAAAGATTTAGGTTCCAACCTCCTTCTCCTCGGGTGAGTAGCACAGGAAATTCTCAACAGGTGTGTTCCTGAGCTTGTATCCGACTTGCTCACAATACCATCCTCGCCTAACTTTGTAGCCACGAACCTTATATTTCCTCTGCATGGATGATCACGTATCAATTCTTATGTAAAATCGTAAGATCGAGACTTACACGTTTCTTCCTGACCCGAGGAACCAGCTTTGAATCCGGCGGCGGCTTTGGAGCATGAACAACACTCCTGGGTGCGGGACAGCCTCGGATCCAGCGCAGGGGTTTGAAGAAATCCAGAAATGCATCAGGCTTGGTCATGGTGATCTGGCCTTGGGGATTTGGCTCCTCCTCTTCATCCGCTTGCTTGGCCAACTTTGGGCGGAAGAACCCGATATACGAGAGTGGCTTGCATGGCGAGATCTCCCCCGGCACAACGGGAAGGTCGTGCGGGAGCCGCTTCTTCTTGTTCTTGCGGTATTTCTTCACCTTGGCTTGATCCAGGTGGTCGTCCAGCGGCGAAGCGGGCCGCCTCCTCTCCTTGTTGCGTGGGATCTCCACCTTTCTCCATGGAACTGGGAAGCGCTCCTTCTTGGAGTAGCGTTTCTTTGGCGGAGGAGCTCCCCAATTGTCCCAGGCCATGGCTAGAAATCTCTTTTGCAAGACAATAGAGATGGAGATTGAGAATGAGAGAGAGCAAACCCAAGAAAAAAGGAGGAGAACAATGGTGGAAAATTTGCGCGCGCTTGCTGCTTGAGCCGGCCGGCTTTCCTACCACCGTTTTCCACCTGTATGGTTTGCCACGTGGAATAGTATCTTTTTTTAAAAAAAGTTTGAAAAAGTACAACATAGCTGAAGGTACAAAGGATGATAGATTTGAAAAGAAATTATAACATAGTTGAAGGTACAAAGGATGATAGATTTGAAAACAAACTATAACATGGCTGAAGGTGATAGATTTGGGAAACAGACTATAGTCTATACTTGAAGTTACAAAGGATGATAGATTTAATCACGGGTAGGTATATGGTAGCGGGGGGTGTTTGCATAGCTCGAACTGCTTCTTGAAGAAGTCTGGCTCGGTTGGCGCGATGAGATCCATGATCTCCATCATATCTGGAGGCTGCCCTAGCAGCTCGGCGTAGATCATCGCCCTCACGTATTGGCCCTTGGAAGCATAGAAATATGCGTTCGTCCGCCACTCTTTCTTTTGCTTTTGGCTTGGAGACTTTTCCATGTGTAAGTAAACCCTAGAACTTAGTTCTACCTTTATAGTAAAGCAACCAAAAGGCTCGCTAAACAAAGGACGGTCCTTTTGGCTTTAGTTGATGTAGTTTACATAAATAAACTTTGTCAAGTAAAAATACAAGGAATCAAAGAAGAACTTCTAGAAAAGTCTTGAATTCTTTTCTATCAAGGAAGAGGTAAATAAAGTCAATCAATAAAAAGTTGTAAATTAAAAAAGGACCTCGTTGTCAAAACAAGCAACGAAGACGTATCGATAGATTTGCTGGAACTGGCATATTTCTTCCTCGTGACACGACACGAAGAGGCGAATATCCTCTCCTTGGAAGAGGCACAAGATAAGATATGGCCATGGTGTGGCTGTGAGTGACAGCAAGCTTGGAGTAGTTTTAACCCCAGGTACATTTCTTGGTAGATTTATTTACTACTTTTACCCAATATGATTTCATTGTTCTAGGGTTGATTGGAGGCTCCGGCTTATCCGCTTCGTCGGGGAGAGCAGTGCTAGGGTTGCGCGATTCGCAGGGCGGGGATTGTTTCTCACGAATTCGGGGATCGTCTCTATCGCGGCGCCATGGCGTCGGCTCCAGCAGGTCGGGGTTTCGCGCATAGATTAGGTCAATTTCTCACTCGGCATTGCTTTGCGATTCGCAGAAAAGGCCGCGGATGACAAGAAATCCGAGTCCTCCTCATCGCAGGCGGATTTTAACGCTTTCGACATGTCGGCGATGACGAGCTTGTTGAATGTAAGCTTTAGTTCTTTCTAGATACTGTTTTGCTAGAAAGTTTCTTGAACTGCACTCTTTTTCTTTTTTTTGCCAGGATCCAAGCATCAAAGACATGGCGGAGCAAATTGCCAAGGATCCGGCATTCAATCGCATGGCACAGCAACTATCCGAGAGCGTCCAGACCGCCGGAGACGGTGTTCCACAGCTCGACACGAATCAATACTTCCAGGCAATGCAGCAAGTTATGCAAAACCCACAGTTCATGAGCATGGCGGAGCGCCTTGGCAATGCTCTCATGCAGGTAGTGTTTGGAAGCTCTATTGTCTCAAGCTTTTGTTTCTCTGTTTTCCAGGATCCATCCATGGCAGCAATGCTCCAGAACATGACTAATCCAGCTCATAAGGAGCAACTCGAGGCACGCATGTCGCAAATCAGAGAGGATCCCGCTTTGAAGCCAGTTCTCGACGAGATCGAGCAAGGAGGCCCAGCAGCTATGATGAAGTACGATCCTCTTTATCTGATTCTCTCTCACTCGTGCAAGTGACTGACTTTTGTGATGTGAACTTTTGCCAGGTACTGGAATGATCCCGATGTTCTTAACAAGCTAGGACGGGCAATGGGAGTAGGGGGTCCGCAGCACTTTGGCTTGCCAAGGGAGGAAGTCGAAGAAGCGGAGGCCGAGGGCGAGGGCGAGGAAGAGGAGGAACTGACGCTTCATCACACCGCTAGCACTGGCGACATTGAGGTACCTGAGTTTTCTCTATGTAATTTTGTTTTTCTCATGCTCTTCATGCCAGGGGTTGAAAGTTCTTCTAGCGGACGGTGCAAACAAGGATGAGAAAGACTCGGAAGGGAGAACAGCACTTCATTTTGCTTGTGGATACGGAGAGGTAAGCAAATAGATTGAGTTGATTTCCTCCTCCACGACTCATCTGTCATCTCTTTCCAGTTGAAATGCGCGGAAGCTCTTCTCGAGGCTGGGGCGTTCGTGGACTCGGTGGACAAGAACAACAACACTCCATTGCATTACGCTGGTGGCTACGGCCGGAAGGAATGCGTGGAGCTGCTATTGAAGAACGGAGCGGCCGTGTACGTGTCTCGAAAGCCTCTTCGTTCTTTCGCGCTTGGATTGGACTAACTTTTCCTTGTTCCTTGTTCCAACAGGACTGTAAGAAACATGGACAGCAAAACTCCAATGGACGTTGCCAAGCTCAACAATCAGGACGAGATCGTCCAGCTCTTGCAAAACGACGTTTTCCTCTGAGAGAAATCGGAATCACAAGGCGAGAAGAACGAATTCGTTGGGGATTGTGTGAAAACTATACTTGAAGGCGTAGAAGTTCCTGGTGTTGGATTTTTCCTCTTATCATTATAGCTACAAAGAAAACCTTTTAAACTCCACAGCATCGCTACAAACATAGCTTTTCCTTTTGGTATAAAACTTCCTCCCAGTGAGGAAAAGAATCAAAGAAGTTCTTCCAGAGTGCTTCTTCGCTATGACGATCGAACTCTCTTGTGACCCACCGCTCCAGCGGCAGCGGCGGGAGAATCCATGGCTTTCGCGGTCGCTGGCGGTGGGATGGAATCGCCCTCTTGCGAATTCTCGAAAGACTTGACGAACGAGGAGGAGATGGTGGAGTACAGGCTCACGACCTGGCCGATGTTCTTGTTGAGCTCCTTGATGAGCACCACGTTCCTGGACAGGCTCTCGGGGACCTTGGATTCCTGGTTCTGGTTGATCTCGTTGATGAGGAGCCGGTTGTGATCGAGCAGGAATTGGACCTGGCTAAATCCCCGCTCGAACGCCGCCCACATCTTCCTGTCCACTGGCGGCGCCTTTGCTGGCGCCGACGATGCGTCGGCTTCCATGGAAAATCTTTGCGCTCGCGAGAGATTTTGGGAGAGGCGCGATCATTCCTGGAAAGAATCCCACTCACGAATTGTGAGATCGATGGAGGAGCTGGGAGGGGAGAGATTTGCTACTTACCACCACTGGCGCGCATGGATTCATCGTCTCCGCTCGAAATATTTCACTTTGCCCTAGCTAGGTAGAGAGCGAAGAACTGAGTTAGGGTTTCTTCTACCTAGAGCGATCCAATGCGGCGAGCGGCGGGGGCGCTGCGCGGGGCGTGGGCGATTCTCGCGCGACAGGAGGAGCGAGCAGCGCCTCTAGCGACTCGATTCTTGTCGCAGGTCGCGAGTGTCAACAGATCGCCTCTTGTTCGTCCGGCACTCCTTTTCTCTCGCCGGGTAAGCTACCTTTTCTTTCTTGCCGCTCGAGCTAATGTAGATTGCGATTGCTAGGATGCGAGGGATTTCGCTGATAAAGCCAAGGAGGATTTGCCTCCTCTACCTCCTCCTGTGAAGGTAAGGAAGATTTTTTCTTTCTCTCTTTTGGGCTTGCATGAAGGGCTGGTGTTTTTCTCTTTTTCTTTCTTGTAGATGCCGAAACTCTTGAGTGGTGTTCATGGCAACTACGCTGCTTCCTTGTATGTGACCGCTGTGAGGGCCGAGGCTACCGACCAAGTGGACTCTGAAATGCGGGCGATCGCAGCCGCGGTCGCGCAGTCCCCCGAGTTTCAAGCTTTCGCGGAGGATATCTTCATGAAGAGGGAAGACCGCATTGAGACCGTGAAGAAAGTCTTTGGTGACTCCAATCTACATACGATTACCATGAACTTTCTAAGTAAGTTTGCCTTTTTTTCTCTCGTCTTTTCTGATTGTGGTTGTTTGAGCAGCAATCTTAGCTGAGGATGGCCAGTTCAAACTCTTTCCAAGGATCGCGAAATCGTTTGCCGAGGTGATGGACGCTCACAGGGGGCGTATACGCACGCTTATCACCACAGCAGATGTACGTACTAGTGAAGCCTGGTTGCTGGCATTAACATTTACGTGGTTTTTCGTTTCTCTCCTCTTTCAGGAGCCCTCATCCTCCGATTTGGATTATATAAAGAAGAATGTGGTGGACACGATGCTAGAGCCTGGACAAACTGCGATCATTGAGACAAAGGTATGCGCGATTCCCTCTTGCTAATGCGCTCTTACCGGTTAGCTACTTTTTTGGGCTTAGATCAACGAGGACATCATAGGGGGCTGTATCGTGGAGGTCGGGGACAAGCTCGTGGACATGTCCATCGGCAAGAGAATAGTGCAGATCGAAAAGGTTTTGCTCGAGTCCCTCTCGCAAATGGATGCGTGAGGTGGGATCAAGAACTCGAAGAGACTCTTGGAATAATTTAGCAAAAAGCGAAAGGTGTGTGACAATAAGCTGATATTGATGACAACCACGGTGGTGTTGCAGACCAAGCGTAAATCTCATGTACAAGTATCAGAAAAGAGGACCGATTGCTACTTTCGCTTCGTGATTCACGAGTTTGTTTGTGAGTGCAGGACAATAGTCGTTCTCGAACATGTGCCAGTTTTTGCTCTGCAATGGGACCAAGTAGGTTCTTAAATTCTACTTCCTTTTTTTGTTCTACCCCGTTTGAATGCAGGCAAAAGACAAATTTCTTTCCTCTCTGGAAAGTATGCTCGCAAGCAGGTACGGGGATTCGTGCGGTTTTATAAGCCTGTAGCGCGAAAAAGATCTCTTTATTCGCGATTCTTCCTAAGCTTCTCCGAAGAGGTATCCGAACTAAAGCAGCCTTGATCCTTACAGAAGTTTGGTACGGATAAACTCGAGCTCCACGATGTTGGGCTGCTGCTCCGGCTGGAAGAAGAATCGGCGGGTCTGCTGCTGCTGCGCTTGGCCTCTCTCGCTCGAAAGTAGTGCGCGAAGAACTCGGTGTTGGCCTTGACGAGCTCATTCCAAACTAGCGATCCAAGCAAGAACAAGAAAAGAAGAGAAGAGGATTATCATCAAACTATTCATGGATTTTCGAGGTACCTATTTCAGCAATAGCTGGGTCTACATTCGCTTGTGCCAGAGCTTCGATGGTTTCTTCTTGATCCATATGTAGCAGCAGGCATCTCTCGATCAAGTAATGCACCTACAAATCCTAGTAAAAGGCTGCTCCAAAATTTTTAAGTCAAATTGCTACCTTGAAAATGTAGGAACTCGAGATTGTCTCTTCCGGCGGCCTGCGCGCGCTCATAGCGAGGATCAAACTGGAAATCACGAGAGATTTCCTTCTTCCTTCTTTAAAACACTGCCGCTCTTTGCTGTTCGTGGAAATCGTGGAAAGCAAAGCTGTGCCGTTGATCGGCACCCATCAACCGTCAACATGTCATTCACATCTCAACCGTCGGGAGCCCGCATCCAACGCTTGAAGTCGCGGCACGCGGCGAAAGCGATATGCAATGCGGCGTGGTTTTTAAGCAACTCCCGTCCACCGTCGAACCGAGACTGCTGTCGCGCCATCCAACGGCCAGGCTTGCTAACGGATAATTTGCCATGTGACCGTCATGTGAAGTGTGCTATTTTAATGCTTCCTCGTGGGTCCACGGTCACGTGGCAGTGCTGTTGACCCAATAATATACAATGCGAACGCACGATTGTCCATTGACCATTAGAGTCAATGTTTTTCGTGGACTTAAGTCAACTAAGTCAACGTTTTGATTGAATCGTTCGAGTAAGAAGAATCGTGGTGTTCATGTACAATTGCTATGGCTATGATATTGTCATCGTTGTCGTTCGAAGGAATCGAGGAATCAAGGAGAGAGTAGTGATCTTGGCGGTGACTGCCTCTTCTAGTCTGCCTGCTGGTTAGCTTCCCAAAAGGAGAACAGAGAAAAAGAAAGAGAGAGAGAAAAAAATTCGAGGAGAAGAGTCAGTGAGTGAGTTCTTGGGACTCAATCCTGACGAGGAGCTTGTTGTTGTTGCTCCTCTTGCTTCTCGACCGTCTCCATTTCTCGCAGCTGGCGTTGCATGAGATAGCCCTGCGCCGTGGAATTCACGATGGAAGCCAGGAATCCCATGAGTATGACCATCACGAAGGTGTTCCAGGCGAACGCGACCATGTTTGGCTGCCCGGACTGAAAGCAACATCCATCAGTACCGAGGAACAAGACTAGATTTTGCTTCTTCAATCTTGTCAGTACCAAGGATCTTGGGGAGACTACTTACTTTCGCTTGCTGGCCGTGACGAAAGCTCTCCTGGGCACTTTGTAGAGTGGTCCTGATTCTCGGCAAGATGAAGGAGAACGTAGGCACCTTAGATAAACTCCAGGTTAGCGAGTCCAATATGAGCTCTACCAAGTGCGCGTTGCAAGCCAAGATGATGAAAATCGTCTGCCAAACAGTGCACAAATGAGATTTTCTGTTACTGTCAAGATACAGTACCTGTATGTGCGTCTTGATGACTGCCTTCCCCAATAAGGTGGCCAGGAAAAACTTCCAGAAAGGAACAAGAAAATGCCCACACATCATTCCCGCTAAATCGAACAACGGATTCGGCACCTGCGGAACGGAGCGTGAGTCGTGCCAAAAAGCAACACTAAAAAGAAATAATATAGACATACCGAAGCACAAATCAAGATCGTGAAAAATCCAAACCGCTGGATTTTCGTCACCATCCACTGCCTTACTCGCGTCAGCAAGGAATCCTTTGTGGCGGACTCATTCTCAATGTCGTCAAGAGCCTTTAGACGCTCGCCAGACAACCGAGCTGCGGACCTTCTAAGTCAGTGACACGAAACTTAAAAGCAAATGAAGTGAGGATACCTGCTCTAGAAACAAAGTAAGGCGGAAGCTCTCCAAGCGCCGTCCCAATCCCCCACAAGACTGCCTCGGGCTGGACTTGTACCAAGACGTTGTAGAGCGGGACCATGTAACTCTCGTGCTCGGATGCAAGCCGGGGAAACTGGGGAGCTCCAATGCTCGTACAGTCCTTGTCCGCCCATGAGGCACTCGTTCCAAAATATGGTGTGTCATATGGAGCGGACTTTAAGTCGTCGCGTCCACAGAGGGTGGCTTTGAGCGTAAACATGGCAATGTGAGGACCAAGGTAGAGCACGAACGTGTGTAGTCCCGAGCCTGGAGAATCGCGTAAGACTTTAAGAGAGAAACCTTTTAAAAAAATCCAGGAACTTTACCGAGTCCGATCGAAGAAGCCACTCCAAGGCCGATCCACCACACAGCGAAACGAAAATATAGCCAGGCTTCCTCCATTGCCTGCGAGAGAAGAATCGAGCTTTCATGAAGAGCAGGCTTGAATGGAAGGAGAGAAATAAATACCTTCTCATACCCTCCGACCACCAGCAGTGTGCATCCCGACGCGAAGCAGAGAAAAAGGAACAAGAGAAACGTGAATCTGTGCCTCGCAGCGTAGATCCAAATCCGTCCCAGATGTTGGAGCATGGCCAGCAGGAAGAATTTCGTGGTCGTGAGCGGCTGCTTCGTGAGAACGAGCTGCTCGCGTTGTCTGGTATGCATCCTCTTCAACCGTTCTGGAAGGAACGAAGTGAAAAAAAAAACAAAAGAAAGAAGAAATCGCGAGATCGGTGTCTAAGAGCTCGAAATTTCGAGCGAGCGCGAGATCGATGAGAGCGCTGGAAAGAGCGAACGACACTTACTCATTGGATCGATCCCGATGGTGCTGGTGAAGCTGGAGCTGGCGGTGGGCGCTACCGGCGAGGAGAATTCGTCCGCCATTGGGGAGGCGCGACCAATGCGCGTGACAAACCCTAGCGCCTTGAGCAGATTAGGGCTCTTGGACGTCGGAGGGCCCGAAGTATTTCGGGGCCGGCTAAGCGCGCTTTCCAAGGTAATCGCCACTACGAATCTTAGCTAGATCCCCTTTTGCCGCATTCTCAGCATTCCTCCATGCTTGAGCTCTATCGAATCGTGCTGTTCTTCTAGCTGTTCTAGGTGAAGAGAGCTTTGCTCTCTATGTAACAAAATTGCTACTACCGCTACAAGGCTACCAGGTAAAAAAGCCTCTAGCTGCTATATTGGAGAAGAAAATCACTCGACTAGACTAAACATACTGACGAACTTAGCAGGACCGAGCGAATCCAGCATATCAGCCAGTTTGCTGGCAGTCCACCGCAATGGGAGAAGCTGCCGCTCTTGTGCCTTCATCCAGATGCGTCCATGAAAGAGGAAGAGTCCGCTCTCTAAAGGTACCACGACCTTGCTGCTGCTGCTGATTTTGCTGGCTTGGGTGATGTTGGTGTTGAGCTGCAGGGCTTCCAGTCGTGGCTGCGCTGCTGCCACTGCTGCTGCCGCGGCATTCGAGTTTGAGAAATCCGTGTCCGGCAACTTTGCAGTGATCCAGACGACTTCCATGTCTTCCAAGTCACTGAAGGCCTGCAAGCTCTGCCTGGTAGGTTTCCACTCCTTGGACTGCTCCCGGAAGGTGTTGTCCTCCTCCTTGTCCCTTCTTGGAGGGGGGATTTCCTTACAGTGCGTAGCATTCTCTTTCTCTCTGTTTCGTTAGTTTGGTTTCAGCTCTACAGGCTTGCGAGATGGCTGGAAGATTAAGTTACAAGTGTGGCTTTTCTTCTTACCTGGAATGCAGAGAACTCGTCGAGGGGCTCCTTGTTCATGTCGTGCAAGTCGAGGCCGGAGCAGTCGCCTTTGCCGCACAGCGTCTTGGGCCGCTGCAGTGCCCTCTTCTGCCTGTTACTCCACAAGTCTTTGACATCGTTGTCAGTGCGCCCAGGCATCGATCTTGGCCCACTTTGCCGAGCTTGGCTTGCATTTCCACGACGAGCTTTTCCAGGAAAAAACGCTGGAACTCTTACACTACAGTGACTCAGCTCAAGGTGCTTGCACAGGATGTTGCAAGCTTCAAGCCTCTCCACTTCACACTCTGAAACACAGAAAACTCCCAACTCAAACACAGATAGACATAGGTGTGTTACAAATTCTTAAACACTTGGTTATGTACTACTTACATTGTCATCCTCCATAACCCATGATCTGATCCTCCATGTTATCATGTACCTCTAAACCATATACCACAAGTTTTGTTATTTCCAACTTTAGGCAGTGGGTAGCCATTAAGTACCAGAGTAGTTTAGAATAATGAGTTGAGAAGTGGTTAGTAATTACAAGCTAAAAAATTTACTTAGAGGACTAAGAGAAGTTAATGGTGTTTTCCAGTGAGTTAACAAAGAATAAGGTGAAAGATTAATCTTGAGAAAAGAGTTAAAGTAAGTACAAAAACAGGAGCATTAGTAATATTTTCAATTCCAGTTTACTTGGCTTATTTGCTTTTATGGATCTTTTTTCAAAATTTTTTTGTTAACTCAAGTTTGTTCTTTTTTTCAATAACTCTAAAAGTTTTTTCACCAGCTCAAGTCACGAACTAAAGAAAAATCACATATATAAATGTACTTTCAAAGTTGCAGGCACAATATTATCATCCTCAGTATAAGCCTTTCTTAATTAATCTAACAAATTTAAATAACAATATTGAAATAGTTATTGAGTTTTTTATTTTAAATAAAACATTTACCATAACCTTCTCAAATAAAAAATGATATTACTATTATATATGATTACATCAATTTCAAATTTTTTTTGGAACCAATTTTAATAAACTATATAATTTTTGTAGCATTTAATTTAATTAATTAAAAATGTACTTTTCCATGATAAAACTTATGCTCTAAAAATGTATTAATCAGGATGTATATATCAGCATGCTCTAATGTATATAGTATAAAATTTCATTATTCTTGAAAAAAATTAATAAAAATTTAATATAAGGTTTTAAATTAAAAAATAGCTTAAAAATAAAATTAATAATTTTTATTTAAAAATTAGTATAAGAAATGTAATGTATGTTTTAAAAATTAAAATATTTATAAAAACTTATCATATGTTATAGCATAAAGAATAGATTTTTTTTCTCATTCTGTTTATTAAATTTCTTAGAAAGCTATAACACCACAAATAATATATTAAAATTTTAAACTTTTAGCTAAAAAAAGTGAAATACCATTATGAAATAAGAAATAGAGTTTTTAAAAAAATCTAAACTGTTTTAATAAAAAACATTAAAGTTAATTTTTTTTGTTATGGAAAACTATAAAATCTTAAAAGTATAAATATAACTAAAAGTTAATAATTATTTTATGTAATTTACACACTTATAATTTATCAATACTCCACTAATACTTATGCCATAGCTTTGGATTTCATTTTAGTCATAATTGTTAGTAACGTTGTTACTAATTTTGTAGGAGTTTTAAATTCTTGTGGTAGTTTATAATCAATCAATAGAAGTTTTGAATGTTTCATCTGATCACATTTTTCAATCTTTTGGAGGGGAGGACGCTTTAAGCTTAATATATATATAAACAGATACATATGCCGATATTGCTCCATCCTTCCCCTTATGCCATAGCTTTGGATTTCATTTTAGTGTATATATATATGTATGTATATATATATATATATGTATGTATATATGTATGTATATATATATGTATATATGTATATGTATATATATATATTTATGTATATATATATATATATATTTATGTATATATATATATATATATTTATGTATATATATATATATATATGTATATATATATGTATATATGTATATATATATATAAGTAATACACTACTTATAGTACTAAAGCATATGGACTATCCATTTGGGATTAAATTTGGTCCATCCATTCTTGAATATAAACAATGGTTTAAACCCCAATTAATATACTTATTCCTATATCCAAGTATATATAAAAAATCAGTATATATAAAAGAATGATTGGGGTTTAAATCTAAATTTTTTTAAAAACAATATATTAAATTTAATTTTTTTAGTGTTTTTTGTAAAATGTATAAAATTTATTATTTATATTAAAAAATTAAATATACTTAAAAGTTAATAACTATTCTATCTAATCTACACACTTTTAATCTATTATATAATTAGTGAAAACAATAACCTGATTTATAATATATTTCTTTTTACATTGTAATTTAATTTTAATATCGAAGGATGTGAAGGCCAAGTATACGGCTATGATGCCGTATACTAATATTATTGTAGTGGGATTTTGGTAGCCATCAGATTGGTTTTAATCCAGACCACTTGCTCGTGTATATAAACTTGGGTTTTTAGGCTAATTGATATGCACATTTTCTATATTCCCTTTCCATATTCCAAACACTCACATTAGTGGAGATGAAGAGCACTTTTGATTGTTCTTGAGGAGTGTTTGGATTTGGGATTTTGGTTTAGATTTAGCTTTTGCATCGTCTAGATCTAGCTTTTTCCATTTACTTTCTTTTGTTCTTTCCTTTCAGGATTTTGGTTTAGATTTAGCTTTTTGCATTGTCTAGATCTACTATTTTCTTCTAGTTTTTTGTCATTTCTCTTCTTTTGCTCTTTCTTTATTCGTCTTCATGGCAGATCAACAATCTCCTTCTTTGACTATGGAGCAGCAGTTGGTACAATTGCTTGATGCTATGCGCTTGCAATTAAACAACTAAACTCAGTTGATAGTGGGGGCTCATGGCACGTGGTACAACTCTTCCCGCTTTTGGTCCCAATCCTTGCGTTTTGCTGGAGTTCTTTCGTGGGAATCCTGGGGATGATGTGTATCATTGGTTCAATCATTTCACACTGATTGCCACATATCATTCTTGGGATGATGCTCGACATTTGGGTGAGTTTCTCACGTGTCTCCAAGGCACGGCGTTGCAATGGTACAATAGTTTGAGTGCAGCCACTCGTGAGGATTGGAGTGCCTCTCGGACGTCTTCAAACGCGCTTTCAGACATGTCGATAATTGTGATAATGCCTTCCAACAATTGCATCGTCTTCGCCAAGGGCCATCTAAGTCGATGATGCAATTTGGTGTTTGTTTCCGAAGTCTTTTGCTTCGTACGGAGCCAAATATGTAGGAGCGGATCAAGCTAGGAATGTTGTGGCTAGCACTTTGTCAAGATCTTGTTAAACTTATGCATGCACTTGCTCCTGCCACCCTTGACGATGCTTTTCGCTTGGCACAACGTTATGAGACATTGCCTCTTCCACTTCTCACTGCACGTCCTTCAACTTCACTTCCTATGGGCCCAATGGAGGTTGACGCTGCTGCTGCTCGAGTCCAAGAACAAGGGCGAAGACGTGGTTGTGGCCATGATGTTCAATGCTGGGCATGTGATGAAGTTGGTCATACTTATCGGCGTTGTTGGTGTTTTCTAGATTGGATTTCCTAGGTGGAGACCTTGGCGTCAACAACGTCTTGTTGATGCTGCTGCAGTGGAAGGTTTGGACACCAAGATGCATCCGGGAAATGAGGAGTCTTGCGAATAATGGAGGGACCTTGCACGAATAAGTCAGTGACTCCTCCATCTTTTTTTCGGGAGTATCATCAAGGGGTTCACTCGGCACTGGTTCATCCATTTGTGTTGGTTGATACAGGTTCAAGTTTATCTTTTATTGCTCAACCTGTTACCACATGTTGCCATCTACACTTGCGTCGTGCGGCCAAACCAATTTTCATTCTTTATGGCAACGGCTGTACACATGCATGTGCATGGGATGAGGTAGACTTGGTTGTGCATGTGGGCGATCTCGAGTTTGGGTTGCAGTCATTGCAGGTGGTGTTGAATCAAGCTTTTGACCTTATCCTTTGTATAGATTGGTTGCAGCACAATCATGCCAAATGTGACTTTGAGGCTTCTCCCCCTTGTCTCATACTTCCTTATGTTTCATCCATTCCTTTCACTTCCGTACCTCTTTGTCCCTCTACTTCCATTACTTTTGTTCCCCCATTATTTCCTCCTATGTTTCTGTTTTGTTTTGCTCTTCCTTTTTCTGATCCCTCTGACGATCTTTGTGTTGCAGTGGTTGACCGGCTCATGAAAGAGTATTCTAATCTATTTGAATGTTTGGGGCCAAGATTGCCACATGTCATCCGATTCCAACCGGGAATGCTCGTCCAATCAAGGTTTCTGTTCATCGTCGGTCACCCAAGGAGATCAAGATTTTACGTGCAAACGTCAAGGAGATGTTGGATAAGGGTGTTATTCAGAAGTCGCGGAGTTCTTAGGTATGTGAACTTTATCTTATGACAAAGTCTAATAGAAGTATTCATTTTTGCATCGACTATCATTTGTTAAATGAAGTGACGATCCCAAATGTGTACCTTCTTCCTCACACTGCTGATCTCTTGATCGTCTAGGGTGAAGTCGTTGGTTCACTAAGCTAGATCTTTCTTTTGGGTACTGGTAAGTACCAATGGCCAAAGAAGATATTTCTAAGATTGTTTTTCATACACCATT
>NW_003314370.1:526589-559981 GCF_000143415.4 Selaginella moellendorffii
ATGAACTGACCATTGGGAAGTCCAAGACTAGAGTGAATACAGACCGACAAGCAGGGTAGCTTGGTGAAGTGTTCAAGAGTTAGCTCTAGTTCCCCCGGGAGATCGAATGGTCGATGCTCGCAGTCCAAGTGTGGGTGGCACTACCTACTTGGATACCTGGCGTGGCTCAACGGAACCTCGCTCTAAGCCCATGGCTAGAACACCTAAAGGCAGAAGGCAGGGAGAATACCCATGAGGCTCGCGTAGGGCTATGGTGTTCCAAAATGTTGTCCCAAAGTCCCAGATTGTGGAAAGGAAGAGGAGTAGCTCTTTGGTGTGGTAATCAAGGACACAGTCACACAATGAGGAAGTCCCAAATGATAGTGGGACTTAGTGGTCGGGCCTATGGGCCTTGATCTAGTGGCAATGTTGGCAAACACGGCCATGGACAGAAAGGGACTTGGTGGGGACCAGAATAGAGATATTGGGGAAGGCTGTTCCCCATATTTGTGGGCATCCTAAAGATGCTAAGGAGTGGATCTAGGATGATCATTCATGGACGGATGGTCTAGTCGTTGAGAGACGGGATTGCAACACAAGTGGTGTTAGACCACTAATGTGACCAAGGTGAATGGGTATGGCGTAGCGTAATGAGTTGATATGTTGGTGGTACCTTGGGGTGTCGGTCATGGGATCGGACACGTGGAGCACTTGAACCAAGTGCAAAGGTTAAGTGGCATGGATGCCATTCTCGGGGTTAGCAGACCCCAAGTCCTGAATTGGACTTATGGAGGTTGTGAGTGAGACTCTTCCTAGTGATCGGAGAGGGGGTTAGGTGACTAAAGTAGAATGGAAAAATTAGTCTCTTACAATTTGGTATTGGAGTTGTTCCTTAGTCCGACTTTTATTGATGGCTAAGTATATCACCACTTGTATTGAATTGGAAGGTCTTAGGTATGGACTTATCCTTAAGGAGTAGCATGTCAAGAAGATATGGCTCTCCACTCAAGTTCATGCATGAACTTGTGCACAATGTGATGGATAGAAAAGGGCTAGTAAAGGAACAACTTTGGGATCTTGGGAACAATATAAGGGTTTCTTCAGAGAGTTGAGGATGTGATTCAAATAAGCATTTGGCTCAGCAAACTGGCTAAGGTAGTTATGATAAACAACTATATTTGGGATCACGGGAAAGATAGAGACTCCAGAACAATAAAGGAGTTACAAGATTATCCTCAAATAGTTGAGGTTGGTGCTCATCAATTTGAGACCAGAATTAATAACCGTGGGAGGTCAAATATAAAAAAGGACACAGGTCCTTGAAATGGTACCTGAGGCTACTTTTTATAAATGCTAGAATAAACCCAAGGAGTTGGGGGTGTGCTTAGAGGATGAGTTGGTATTCTCATCATATGGACGGATAGTCCTAAAGGGCAAAAGTAGCCCATAGAGAACGGAAAATAATAAAGTGTTGGAGTAACATTTGCAAAGATGGTCTTTATGAGTAAGGCATGAATACACACAATTGTATTCCAGCGAGCTAACACCTGAAAAATAGGACCTTACGGGTCAGTGGATTAACAAAGTCCATAAATGTGGGATGACTTGAGTAGAGTCAAGAAATGGTCCTAAGGGATTGGTAAAAAACATTTGGACTATGGTGTGTTGTGCCCCATGAAGGTTGGGGAGGATCATAAAATCCAAGTATGAGAATGGTGAGTATCTTATTGATAGCAGAATGTGCCATACTAAAGCGGTGGGGAAGGTGTTCCCAGAAGAAAACAACTTTAACATAAAGTTGTGTGTAAACCTTATGGTGCAGTGCTAACGGATAGTTGGTATGAGAAAGAATTGTAGTGGTTTTGGTAAGGACCTAGACACAAGTAAGAAGTGTCATAAAGGTAGGCTCGTGGAGCTGATGGTGTGGAGACATCGAATGTGCTAAGACATGATGCTTTAAGGTGAGGTGATGGGTTCACGAGAACCCCTTCTCAAAGGAAACCTAATGGAAATGGGAATGGCATAACCTAAGCGGAAGGCATGCAATTGGAGTGTGGTGACCTAGATAATGATGGAGGTGTGAAAGCATCAACAATGAGTTGTAAGACTTGACAACTATGAGGCAACTAAGCAAAAGGTGCAAAATAATCGGTTAAACTAGTAAAAGGTAGCTACCCAAGACTTCTAGCATAAAGAAGTTAAATATACCCGTATAGGGGATAAATTGCTTATGTTGCGATATAGTAAGTCAATGTCGTAAAAGGGAATGCTCATTGTCAAAGAGGCCATCATTAGGACACCTAAACACTCGAGAACACAAGGAGGTGGTGTTTGGTGTCGCAAGGGCAATCCAAGGGACTAAATCCCTAGTGAATGATGGATAAAAGGTGCTATCCAAACGTCGAAGGTTGTGGAGATGGGAGAAGACCATCTACCCGAATTGGACAAAGCTAAAAATGGAATTTTGGCAAGGCTAGTGATGGGCATATAAAGGCCCATAAGTAGCAACATTAATCCCGGTGTGTGGAATTATAAGGTGACCATACTCGGATTGAAGAACCACTCCCTAGGCTATCAGGTAGGTTCATCTTTAAGAATACTTGCTAAAGCATGGTAGAAAATGCAAATCTATCCTCCTAGTCTGGAGAAGAATATCCAAAGGAAATGTATGAGGCCAAAAAGCAAATAGTAATGGGATAAAACCAAACCATAGGAATTAAAGAGCATAACTAAAGGTGAGTTGAGAGTGGAGAATCTGAGCTCCCTCGACCTCTCGCACAACTCGTTTAGCGGGGAGATCCCTTCGGAGCTTGGCCAGTGTCAAATGCTGGTGAGCTTGGATCTGAGCTACAACCTTCTGTCCGGAGAAATCCCGTCCTTCCTCGAGAGCTTGTCGCGGCTGGAAGTTCTTTGCTTGCCTGGGAACTCTTTCTCTGGTGGCGTGCCCGAGTGGATCGTCCGGAGCTCCAGGAGCTCAACCTCGCGGAGAACGATCTCCGGGTGATAGATTCATGCGGAAAAGATTGTCGATAGGACCACGTAGGGCTGGATAATGGCGTGTCAAAATATACACTTATTGCTGCGCTTTGTGGAGGATTAGATTCTTCCATGGAATTATTTGAAGATTTTGGGGAATTGGCAAGCAAGGTTCCCAGTCCACTGGATTGAAAGTGGCAGCGATGGCTAATTCGCGTCTAGCTTCTCTCTTTATCGCTGGCACGGATGGCCACGGACTCCAATACTTTATATATTTTGGCTTTTTACCATTTTTTGGAGCTCCTTTAATAAAAAGTGTTCAAGTAATAAAAGGCCCTTATTTGTCACGATCATAAATTACATTCCTTCAATTCCATATGCATTTGAACAGTATCAAGAATATTCCTCTAAAAAGGGCGAAGTTCCTTATATAAAGCCCTACACCCAACGCTACAGCGATGTATGGCACAATTAGAAGCTCAACACGTTGACAAGGTAGGCAAGCCGACTTTGATCCTCGACTTGGACGGCACACTGATTGCAACGTCTCGGCAAGCGGGGCTACACGCGAAGCTCGATTTTGTGGTGGAGTTTGATCCTCAAGAACAGCCCGTCTGGGTTTGCAAGCGCCCTGGTCTGGATGATTTCCTCAGCAAAGCATCGCAGCTTTTCGAGGTGGTGGTGTTCAGCCTGGGGAAGAGAGCGTACGTGGAGAAGATGCGGGAGAAGATCGATCCCAGTGGCTCGCTGGTGGCGTTTTGGCTGTCCAGGGACTCTTGCAGTGGCAGTGATGCCATCAAGGAGTACAAGGACTTGAACAGCCCGAGCTTTGGGAGGGATTTGCGCAGGGTGGTGTGGGTGGATGATTTCCGGGATTCTTTCCGAATGAACCTGGAGAGCGGGATTGTGGTGCCAATGTTTCGGAACAGCAGCAGTGGCAACGATCGGGTGCTCATGGATTTGTGGCCGCATCTGGAAACACTTGCAACTTATGGGCCTGATGTGGATGTGAGGGCTGCTCTGCTCTCACTGCCGCTCCCTCTGCTCGAATCCAACCTTGCCAGGGCAATCAGTCGCCCCAAGCTGTGCATGTAATCCTACTGTGGTTATATATGATAAAAAGCTATGCCACGCAGAATCTTACAAGGCCGAGCAAAGCATGGCATGTAGAGGGGAGAAAATCGGAAGGAAAGGGTGTGGCTCGTTTCTCGATATGCTTGCTTGTGAAACTCTTTAATCCTTTTTGCTTCTCGTACACTGCTAGAGTAGAAGAGAGGAGCAGGATGCCGCACGGGGTCTTTTGTACGAGAGAGACAGCTCCGGCGACAAGAGATGTGAGGGGACTGCTTCTTCACAATCACTTGACATCTTTTCAAGTTCCTGATTCTGCTCGGTTCCTTGTCCCCGAGATCCATGGAGCGGGGGCTGGAATTGGCTGTGTCATTGTGCAGTCTCTTCATCTTACAGCATTTGCCCAGAGGCGGGATCCGGTGCGACGAAGCTGGTAAGGATCCAATCTTCCCTGTACATGTCACTCGCAAGACTGAAAATACCACGAAGCCCGCGCGTTCCGATCTGACCTGTTTCTCTTTTTTGCCCCTTGGTTTCAGTCACGACGGATGCCGCGCGGGGCCGCGCTGCACGGGCTACGGGCTGGACGGGCGGCAGTGACGTGCGTCACTTTTGCGCGTTGGCATATTTCTAGGGAGCGTGGGTATATTCCTTCTTGTGCAAGCGATGGCGCCGGGAGCAAGCGCTGACGATCGCGCTCGGGGCGAAGGCGATGGTGCTCCGGGCGACGGCGATCGGGATGCCGTGGCTCTGGACATTGGTAATGTGCTTAGCAGCATTTCTTTGTTCCTCATCCTCATGGATCCATGTTTTGGTCTGTCCAGGGGTCTCTATGGTCCGGGTCGCGCGTTTCTTGCCGACTCCCATGGCGGGATCGGATCTCCCCTGCCGTGGAGGCTACCTCGAGCTCAAAGAATTCTCGACAATCCGTGAGTGTCTTGACGCGCTGCAATCCCAAGGCATCACAACGATTAAGGTCTCTAGCTCATTGAATTTTCTCGCCTCGTAGCATTTGCCATTACACAGGCCACGGGGGAGGGGGTTTTCCGGCACTCCCGCATCTTCGAAGAGCACTTGGGCATTCAACTGGAAATCCTACCCGACATGGAGTGCTTAGTAGCAGGAGCAACGTTCATGCTACAGGACGCAAAAAATCAGCAGGAACATCCTTTATTCCCGTTCCTGCTCGTCAACTTTGGCACAGGCGTGAACATGATCAAGGTCAGGGGTCTTTCTCCACAAAAGTAGCTCCACAAAAGAAGCTAACGTGAACCTACAGGTGGAAGGCCATAATGTTTTCAAAAGAGTTTCGGGCACGACCATAGGTGGCGGTGCACTGCGCGGCCTCTCATCGCTTGCAACTTCCTGTCAAAGGTGAAACAGCAATATTCTAATGTTAACATGAAATTTTTTTGGTGTTTTTTTCTAGTTTTCAAAGCTTTTTGGACTTGTGCTCCAATGGAGAAAGTACTGGAGTGGATTTGCTCGTCACAGATATGCATGGGACCACGTCAACAGAGGTAAGAACAGTGTTTTTTTTATCTAAACGTTATTCTTTTCTTTTTTACCAATAGGCCAAGCTCCCGCACTCGGCCATAGCTGCGAGTCTTGGAAAATTGAGCTGGGGTGAATCCACAGGGCATTGGCGAGAGGAGGACATTGCTATGTCACTCCTTCGGATGATAGTGAACAACATCTCCCAGATAGCTTCGCTCACCGCTGCCGGACAGAACGTGAAGAAGACTGTGTTCACCGGAAGCTTTTTGCGTGGCCCCGTGGTAAACGTGCTGAGATCTGCGATGCAGTTCTGGTCTCCGGCAGCACAGCCAGTTTTCCTCCACAGCGATTACCTCAAAACGGCCGGTGCATTCTTGGCAGGGCCTCGGTGTTGCTCCACTCCTCCCATGACTAAAAAGGTACATTCCATTTTTGGCTACACACAACGATTGCGTTACTCCTCCTCCAGGGATACACTCCTCCTCATTTGAGGAGGGCACCGGAGCCACTTTCAGCTGCAACCAAGGATGAGCTGAGCTCAACATTGCTCAATGCCGCGCGATGCCTCAAGGCGTCCGGAGTAAGCGTTTGTTTTGAGTTGTCACAGTGTTTCTCTAATTGTATGTGTAGGATTTGTCGGAGAGGACGTTTAATTACATTGTCAAGGATCTCTGCGGCGGTGAGCTGGGAACAAAGCACATCAACACCAAGTTCAATGAAGAATTCACGTTGATCAAACAGCTTGGAAGAGGTGCTGACGGTGTGGTTTACATGTGCCGACACAAGTTTGACGGACAAGTGTACGCGGTAAAGCAGGTGAGCTTGGAGTGTATGTCATGAACCAAAGCTCTCTAATCTATGCTTTGCAGATCCATGTCCGGAAAGACCTTGAGAGTGTCATGAAGGAAGCAAGAACACTTTCAACTCTGGCTCATGCAAACATTGTGAAATATCATACTTCTTGGTGGGAGGAGCAGCCTGGTGGGGGTTGTGTGGTGTACATCCAAATGCAATACTGCACGAGGTACCAGTGTGTAAAATCTTTCCCTTTTTTTTTTTTTTTTTTCCTTTTTTCGAGCTGACAAGCCATTTTTACAGCTCGTTAAAAGATATGCTGGAAGATCCAAAAGCCTTGATCCCGGTGGCAGCGTTCAACGAGCTCGTTCAAGCTGTTGAGTACCTGCATGAAAAAAAAATCATTCACAGAGACATCGCTCCGAAGAATATCTTTTTCGACGACTATAATCGCCTGAAACTGGGAGATTTCGGGCTGGGTACGTAGTTTTCTAGTTTCCTCCTTGCCAGAGGTTCTCATATTTATTTTTCCAGCGAAGAAGAAGTTGTCGCTCCCGAGAGAGGGTGGGAAAGTTGGGACAGGCATGTACTCCTCGCCAAAGCAACTCGAGAATGAGATGGCTTCCGATATTTTCAGCCTGGGGATGATACTTTTCGAGCTCAATTGCCGCTTCTCACCCGAGAACCAAGACAGAGACTCCACGATGCAGCTGGCTAAGGATGGCATCTTCCCAAAGGAGTGGGAAATTGCAAACCAGGAATTGGCAGAGAAGATTCGGAGCATGCTACATCCAAACAGGAGCCTCAGGCCGACAGCCAGCCAGATCCTGGCTTCTCTCCCGTAGAAACAACATTCCATTAGAGAATGTAATGGACCTCAGTCCCACTTTCTCACCTCCGCGGGCTAATGGCTGTCCCCTGGTGCTAGGCTCATTCTCCACCGATCAACTTCAAGCTTCCAGCAAAATGGAATGCTTTCTCGAGGTCAAAAACCAGATCAACGACCGGTGTGAAGACCAAAGACGACCGGAGACCACGTTGGCCTCTACCCAAATGGTTGCTTCTACAATTGCATGCATGATCCATGCAATTTTGGCTCGCCTCGCTAGAGCTTGCACTGCAGCAAAAGGTGGCGGAGAGGTTGCAAAACCTTTGGCCACCACTTATTTTGAGAAAATGAGAATAAGCACACACTCAAATTTGAATAGATAAAGCTTGATCACTAACACTGCAACATGTTGATAAGTTATGCTACCAAAGTAGAAAATTAAAAGGCATACATGCAATTGTCATCCACAAATCATTGCCCAGTGGGATTGGAAGAAGTGGTATGGCAATTCCTTGCAGATTTAACAAAATTTATGCTAGAAATTATTGTGAATAAGTTTTTTGGACAAAAGAGAGTTGAATCTAGTAAATAAAATTGCTGTGTGTTGCATTGCATGGTTTGCTTTTGTTTTTATATTTTTTATTAGGATGTATAATTTGTTATGATCTGTCCAATATGCAGGTCCTATTCCTGCTTTTGTATATATTATATCTTTTATCCATATATGATCTATTAATTTATTATTACATGTGTTGTGCTTTATTATTTATATGCATCCTTCTTTCTCCATTATTGTTTGAAGTGGTTTTGCTTCTTCTTTTTGGTAGTCAATATTGAAATCTCCTGTAATTATTACTGGCTTTTTATTATCTATTTTCTGTATATATTTTTGTAGTTGTTTTATGAATATTTGTATATTTGTTCCAGGTTTTCTATGTAAATTTTTTATCTTTAATTTTTAAATTTTTTTTCTAGTGATACATATGACATTGCCAATGTTTCTGTTTTTAGATGTTCTATGATTTATAGTCATTTGTATGCAATGTTCATGTATATATGATTTATATTTATTAAAATTTAAATCCTCATGTTTTTGTGTTCTTACTTCTTGCATACATATCATATCTGATGTTAATAATTGTGAATCACTCTCTATATCGTCTTTATGTGCAGTAATAGATGTTGTATTTAGAACTTGTATAATTGTTTGGTTAGCTATTTTTTCTTCTTGTAAATCTATTAAATCAATTTGCTATAGTGCTTCTGTTGTCATTCTTAATATTTCTTTAGCTGCATCTTTATTGATTTTAATATGTTTATGTTCAATTGGTCTATATAAATGTATACCTTTTAGTGTTTGTGCTCTTGATAATGCTGTATATGCTTGTTCTAGATATTTTGTTTTATATGAGTCATATCCTAATTGCATAACAGTTGATCCTTGTGCTCTATGTGTTGTTCTTCTTGCGCATGGTTGTACTGGAAATTGGGTTCTACTTATAACATAATTTTTATTTTTAGTAATATTTATTATTCTTGTTTTTTTTTATTGGTGTCCAGTTTTTTTTTTCATTATTTTTCTTTATTGTTATGTTTTCTTTAGCTCTTGTTTTTTCACCTGTTTTTATATTTGGGAATTCTATCCACATTATTTGTTTTTCTTCAATCTGGGTTACATCTTGTACTACTCCATTTGCTCCATTTACTAATCCATCTTTTGTTGTTGTATTTTGTGTTATTTCAATTGCCATGTTTTTTTTTCAAATGTAATATTTCATGTAGTCCTTGTGTTTTTTTTGTGTTATTTGGCAGCATGAAATGTGTAGGACAGGAATTTCCATGTTTGTCTTGTGCTTTTATAATTATATCTTGACTTTGTATGTGTTGTATTATTTTTTCATTATGTGTTTTTACTTGTTCATTAGTTGCAAATATCGAATAGTATTCTGTGTTATATGTATCTGTGGTGACTTGTTTCTTTATATATTCTAGCTCTTTATCTGTTTGTTCTCATATTTTTATTTTATTTAAAGCTTTTATAAAGATTATATCATCTTTTTGCCTCATTATTTTAGTAAGTTCATAAACTTTAATATTATTTTTCCATGGGTGGTATATAGAGACATTATTTTCAGGTCCATATGTTTTTGTTGAATAAATTGGTGCTTCAAATATAGGATTGAATTGATAGAAATCACTTGTAAATAAACAATCCATCTCACCAAAGTTTATTCCATATGTTGTTTTGAAGCTTTCACATCTTCTACTTATATCTTGTAGCATTTCTGCACTTACTATTGATATTTCATCTATTACTAAACAATTTATTGTTGAAAACTTTCTCTTGTATTTATCTAATGTGTCATTTGTTAATATTGTTTGACGTTGTTTTGATGCTTATGGTCGAAATGTAAAAGCTGAATGTATTGTTGAACCATTTATATTACAAGCTTCTTTTCATGTAGGTGTTGTTATTAATACTGTTTGTCATGGTTCATTATTTATATCTTGGTTTGTTTTATAATATCATTTGAGTGTTTTTATAAGTGTATTTAAAAGCATTAATTTTCCAATTCCTGCTCTTGTTAAAAATAAGCACATATGTTTGTTACGTTGTTTTATTTTTTTCAATATAAAGTCATCATGTATTATTCTTTGCTTTTTATTTAGAGTTCTTAATAATTGGTGATATTTACTAGTTTCTATAAGTTATTCATCTTGTATTATAATTGTTGTATTTGTTAATATTTATATTTTATATTTAAATTTAAGTTTTTTTAATTTTTCATTTTTAATAAATCTTTCCCTATATCAAATTCATTTGTTTGGTTTGTATTTATTTCTTGTATATACTGTGTTTGTTCTTTTAATATTTTATTTGCTTCTTGTTCTAGATTCTCCCAATTAAATTCACTCTCATTTGTTGCTTTTTTATATATGTATTGATATTGTTTTTCATTTATTTATTCCATATTTGCTTCATATGCATATATTTTGTGTACATTTCTTTAAGATCTTCTTCTTTTCTAAATTTTTTATGTAAGATTAATCTTTCAAATGCCCATTTTCTGGATTTTTTTCTTTACTAAATTTTATATATTTAGTTATATATATATTTTTTAATGTTTTTGTGTTGTTAATTATTTTTTAATTATATATTCAGTTGTTATCTCTGCTAATGTTAAATCTTCTAATTCTTCATGTTTTTATTTGGATATGTTAATAGTTTTTATTTGCTCATTTTTATTCTTTCTTGATAAATAATAGTATCTAGAAACAATTTGCTACTCAGTTAAATCAATATTATTATTGAATTTTAGTTCTTTTTCTTTTTTATTTGCAGATCCTTGAAATGATAACAATTTTACATCTAGAAGTTCTATCTATTCAAAATTTTTCTTTGTCATAATTATGCCCTTTATACTTAAATGCCCTTATTGCCCTTAATGTCTTTACACCCACCGGATAGATGGGTGCATCCAGATTAGTTTTTTCTATGATTGTTTAGTTGATCAAGATTGTTTAAAGAGATTCAACAATTGAACCAAATGAACTATTTTTAGCCTAATTTCAGTAAGTAATAATTCTCTATCTTTCAATCAACAGCTTTGTGAAGGTTGATAATTGATAATCTAGACCAGTAGAAACAATCAAAGATCTTTTACTTACTTTTCAATGTTATTCCGTTGAAAACCATTTATGCCCTAAAGGTATATTAAATCTTTATTTAAAAGGGCCTAAAATGGGCTTATCTCTTGCGATGAGAGAAACGTGAGCACAAGTACTAGACTCGTGCATTTTTAAGTAATTGATTGCCTGCTTGATTGTATTATTTCTATATCTCTTTCTTTTGGGTTAACACCACTATCTCGCATGGATTCTGGTGTCTTGCTACTTGAGCAGCTGAATGGATCATGCAGTAGGAGATTTCTGAGGGATACCTTCAAAAAGAGGGCCAATGCTTTGTAAATCCTCAAGATTCCTCAGCAAAATGAGTTAGGAAAGAAAGAACTTTATCAAAACAAGGTGAAATTTTCTTTTTGTAAGTCTTTTAGGAGTGGTCTTTGTCTTCTTTACACTACACTAGGTCAAAGGATTGCACAGGGCATTGGATATAGTTAGAAGACAGATCCAGCACAAGGTGTGTGATTGTCCCTCCTTGTTTTTTCTTTCTTCCTCGTTTTTCCTTTACATTCACATAAGCTCCCATAGGATAAGAAGGTCTTGAGTAACATCCTGGCTTTGTTAGGTTTTGCAGCTGGTTTCTGAGCAAAGACTTTCAGCTTGAGCGAGGCTTTGTTGGTTGTTAGGGATGAAATATTTACTAATCTGTATAATTGGAAGTTAGAGTTGAAAGGAGATATAAACAATTTACATTACCTTGTAATTAAGAGTGAGGCCACAATGCGTTTTATAAACTTCATTGAGCCTCTGAATTTCGTTTGAATCAACTAGTGGCAAAAATAAAGTACTTCCAAGTGTTGCTAAATCACCTAACACACTCATGCTTTTCATAATATTAAAAAATAAAAACTTTGGCATGTATCCAACATATAAATTTACTACAATATGATGATATTGCTCTTCATACTCCAGATGCATATAGAGCTGTGAAAAATATTTTAGAAATAGAAAATTAAATAGAAAAAAAACATTACCATAGTTACATCCAATGGATTATCAGAAGAAGCAATCTTTATTTTAGGAAAAATACTAGTGTTGATTACAACAGCATGTATAGCTTGTGGATAAACTCTAGTAGCCATTAAAGATGATATAGAAGCACCTCTAGTTGGCTGTAATCTTAGTTTAACATGAAAATCATCTATAATTTGAATGATAGAAGAATCTATAATATAAAGAACTTTTTCTGAAGTTCCATGGTGGTAAATTGGGTTTTTCTATCGTTCAACCCATCTGAATTGAGAGAATTATAATCTTGTTAATTTTTTTTAAAAAATTATGAACCTTGTAAGTGAGAAACATTTGCCAACCATAAATTTATTATATAATCACGCACATATGGATGAATTGCCATATACAGTTAAAGTTTGCAAGCCATGCCTATCTGTACAATTCATTATATAAGTTAAATATTTTGCACTTCACAGAGTGTTCTTTGCAAGATGAACTTTATAAGTTCCATACCTAGGCAAAAAGAAAATAAACACTACAGAAAAAAAAGGATTTCAAAACCATATATAGATAAAATCTTCAACTCAAGAATCTTGGTTGAATTTACTTTTTCAAATACAAGTGATGCTATAGTGGCTTTTAGGATGGTCAACTTTGTTCTCTTTGCTTGTGAAACTACAAAACCAAAAAGAAATAAATCAAGAAATACTAAAGAATAAAGAGAAAAACCAAACCTTCATAAGAATTTGTTTTTGTTGACAAATCCTTAGCGGGTGACGACTGAACAATATCGATAGCACAATCCAAATTTGACATATCTACGTGACTGATTAAATAAAATTACCTCTAGTTAATTTATATTAGTAAAAAGAGCCAAAAATAAACTAGACTTCACTTTGAAGAATCAACTTTGAGCTAAAAATTAAAATCCGTCAACTTGCCAAACTTAGGGTTAGGGTAGACAATAAACCAATTCCGCAGGTGACAAACCTTTTGAACCTTTTCATGTACTGACTCTCCTTGTTGTAAACATCATCCCCAGATACTTATCATCATCCAAGCTGAAGCTAGAAGCAGCCTGACTCCACTCCTCAGCAGCTACAATCTCCCTCCCTTCGTCCGTTGCTTTAAAAAAGAGGAAGGAATAGGAATAGAAAGATTGTTTTTTGCATGGATTGTCACTGTCCATCAATTTGCTCTTCCCAATGACTCCTCTTTGAAAAGACTCTCCCTCCTCCACTGATCTTTGTTTTCTACCCACTGCCCACTCACATAATAGGGAGCCATACAAAGGAAGATCTAAGCTCCATCTATGGATGCATTCCAGGTTAATTGATTGATTCTGGGCAATCAATCAGTACTGCTGTGGTGGGTTTCTGATCCTGGATCATGGCTCTCAGCTCAAACCTCCAGGGAGAGGCAATCCTCAATCAATTCACTAGTTTAACATGATTTTCTTGACGCTTGCCAAGGACAAGAGCAATCCATTGGAGCCAGTGGAGAATGCAGCGGTTGGGAACGACGATAGCATCGTGATTGATCTTGAGGGGACCATACTCAAATCCCCAAGTTAGTTTCAATACTTCATGCTTGTCGCAATTGAGGCTAGGAGCCCCTTATGAGCGCTTATATATACTTAATTATAAAAGCAGGTATATTAATTGGGGTTTAAACCCTTGTTTATATACAAGAATGAATGAACCAAATTTAGTCCCAAATAAACGGTCCATATGCTTTAGTACTATAATAGTGTATTATCTAGGCAGGATAATACATGTATATATATATATATATATATATATATATATATTTATAAACCTTACACCATCCTCCTTTCCGGAAGATGAATAAAGTGATCAGGTGGAACATTCAAAACTTTTGTTAGACTATTATAAATTACCACAAGAATTTGAAACTCCCACAAAACTGGTAACAAAGTTACTGACAACCATGACTAAAACAAAATCCAAAGCCATCATATAAGCATTAGTCAACTATAAAATTACGATAAATCAATTGTAACTTCGTGTGCAATAGCTAAATGCTTAAACCAACTTTGAAGCTATAACTTTAAACCAAAATAATCACACCTTACAACACTAAAAGCTCAATCTAATGGAGTAACATTTATAGCCTCAAGTGACATATTCTTTGATTAATGACAATGTCGCATGGTAAAAGAAGAAAATGTAATGAAGATTAAAGGAAAGAATAAATAACCTTAAATAACATACTCCTTGATTGATAACAACTTAGCATGGTAAAAGAAGAAAATGCAATGAAGATTAAAAGAAAGAGTAAATTTAAGCACAACAATAGCTAAAATTCTAGAACTTGCAAAAAGTTAATACAAATTTAAATCTAAAAAATAATGAAGAAATAAAAATAAAAAACATGATCCCAAATACTAGAGCAAACATTGCCAAAAACCTCTGCCCGTCAAGGATAAATTGCAGTGCCTTTCATCTCCACTAATGTGAGTGTTTAGGATATAAAAATAAATATATTAATTAGGGTTTAAACCCTTACTTATATACAAGAATGAATTTAGTCCTAAATAGATGGTTTATAGTCTAAAAGATTCCAAATGTTTCTCTTATTTGCTTGAATCATAGGATGATCTTTAAGTTCATTTGCTTCTTCTTCTGGTTTTCCAGCTTCTTTGCTTTGAGCGCAACTTAGAAGGATTAGCAGTTTTCGCTTTCAGGACGGGTGGTGTGTCTCTCATCGTGCATTTGTGGCGGCGGTAAGGCTTTTCCAGACTTGTGGATGGTAAAGAGAAAGCCAGCCACGCCATAGCCAAGCCAGCACTCGTATACCAGGTTAAAGAGGTCTGTCACTGATAATAGATGGATCCAGAGGGAGAGAGAGAGAGAGAGCAGTGGCATCCAACGCCCTTTCAATCAAGCCATCCATCCAAAGTTCTATAATGCTCCACCACGCTGATCTTGGATCTCGCCATGGTTACACGCCAGTTGCTCGAGTCATGGCGAGCGAGAGTTTTTGCATTGTGGGGTCACGAAAAACTTCCTTTTTTTTGTCGTCGCGAGTTGACTGCCTGGAAGTTGAAAGGATCGAAAGCTCTCTCGTCGTGGATAGCATAGATTTCTAGTGTTTTTTCTTCACACTTTCTCGTCGGATCCATGGCGGTGGTGGCGCTGTTGCATTGAGCGATCGAGAGCTGCTCTCGCTAATGGGTCATCGAAGAACCCGATCTCTAGCGAGGAAAAGTGAGGATAGATTGGCGGAAGCAAGACTGGATATGGTGGTGGTGATGGTGTTCTTCCTTTCCCTGGCTTTACCCGTTGAGAGCTCCGAGAACGATGATGTGCTGGGACTCATCGTCTTCAAGGCGGATCTTCACGACCCACGACGAGCGCTGGCCTCCTGGAGCGAGGATTCGGCGAGCCCGCGTAACTGGACCGGGATCCAGTGTAGCCCACAATCCGGGACAGTCACCCAAGTCACGCTCGATGGCCTGGAGCTCTCGGGACCGCTGGGACGGGGCCTCCTCAAGCTCGACCACCTCCAGGTGCTCTCGCTCGCCAGGAACAATCTCTCCGCGGATTCGCGTGCTCGAATCCTTGCGAAACCTGAGCTTGAGCCACAACGCTCTCTCGGGTCCCCTCCCTGGAGCCAGCCTCGCCAGTTTGGAGCTCCGGGAGTGTGCCCACCCGAGCTCTTCGCCCATTGGTCCAAGTCCCTGAGGTACGTGTTTCTGCAGCTCGAGGGCGATCTCCCGGACTCCATCGCCAGCTGCGAGAGCTTGGAAGCTCTGGGAGCGTCCGAGAACCGGCTCTCGGGCTCCATCCCAGCCGGAGTTGGATCGCTGTCCCGGCTGAGCTCCCTCGACCTCTCGCACAACTCGTTGAGCGGGGAGATCCCTCCGGAGCTTGGCCAGTGTCAAATGCTGGTGAGCTTGGATCTGAGCTACAACCTCCTGTCCGGAGAAATCCCGTCCTTCCTCGAGAGCTTGTCGCGGCTGGAAGTTCTTCGCTTGCCTGGGAACTCTTTCTCTGGTGGCGTGCCCGAGTGGATCGTCCGGAGCTCCAGGAGCTCAACCTCGCGGAGAACGATCTCCGGGTGATAGATTCATGCGGAAAAGATTGTCGATAGGACCACGTAGGGCTGGATAATGGCGTGTCAAAATATACGCTTATTGCTGCGCTTTGTGGAGGATTAGATTCTTCCATGGAATTATTTGAAGATTTTGGGGAATTGGCAAGCAAGGTTCCCAGTCCACTGGATTGAAAGTGGCAGCGATGGCTAATTCGCGTCTAGCTTCTCTCTTTATCGCTGGCACGGATGGCCACGGACTCCAATACTTTATATATTTTGGCTTTTTACCATTTTTTGGAGCTCCTTTAATAAAAAGTGTTCAAGTAATAAAAGGCCCTTATTTGTCACGATCATAAATTACATTCCTTCAATTCCATATGCATTTGAACAGTATCAAGAATATTCCTCTAAAAAGGGCGAAGTTCCTTATATAAAGCCCTACACCCAACGCTACAGCGATGTATGGCACAATTAGAAGCTCAACACGTTGACAAGGTAGGCAAGCCGACTTTGATCCTCGACTTGGACGGCACACTGATTGCAACGTCTCGGCAAGCGGGGCTACACGCGAAGCTCGATTTTGTGGTGGAGTTTGATCCTCAAGAACAGCCCGTCTGGGTTTGCAAGCGCCCTGGTCTGGATGATTTCCTCAGCAAAGCATCGCAGCTTTTCGAGGTGGTGGTGTTCAGCCTGGGGAAGAGAGCGTACGTGGAGAAGATGCGGGAGAAGATCGATCCCAGTGGCTCGCTGGTGGCGTTTTGGCTGTCCAGGGACTCTTGCAGTGGCAGTGATGCCATCAAGGAGTACAAGGACTTGAACAGCCCGAGCTTTGGGAGGGATTTGCGCAGGGTGGTGTGGGTGGATGATTTCCGGGATTCTTTCCGAATGAACCTGGAGAGCGGGATTGTGGTGCCAATGTTTCGGAACAGCAGCAGTGGCAACGATCGGGTGCTCATGGATTTGTGGCCGCATCTGGAAACACTTGCAACTTATGGGCCTGATGTGGATGTGAGGGCTGCTCTGCTCTCACTGCCGCTCCCTCTGCTCGAATCCAACCTTGCCAGGGCAATCAGTCGCCCCAAGCTGTGCATGTAATCCTACTGTGGTTATATATGATAAAAAGCTATGCCACGCAGAATCTTACAAGGCCGAGCAAAGCATGGCATGTAGAGGGGAGAAAATCGGAAGGAAAGGGTGTGGCTCGTTTCTCGATATGCTTGCTTGTGAAACTCTTTAATCCTTTTTGCTTCTCGTACACTGCTAGAGTAGAAGAGAGGAGCAGGATGCCGCACGGGGTCTTTTGTACGAGAGAGACAGCTCCGGCGACAAGAGATGTGAGGGGACTGCTTCTTCACAATCACTTGACATCTTTTC
Source organism: Selaginella moellendorffii (assembly GCF_000143415.4). Classification (NCBI taxonomy): domain Eukaryota; kingdom Viridiplantae; phylum Streptophyta; class Lycopodiopsida; order Selaginellales; family Selaginellaceae; genus Selaginella; species Selaginella moellendorffii. The sequence goes on from NW_003314370.1 coordinate 543,805, forward strand.
AAGTTCCTGATTCTGCTCGGTTCCTTGTCCCCGAGATCCATGGAGCGGGGGCTGGAATTGGCTGTGTCATTGTGCAGTCTCTTCATCTTACAGCATTTGCCCAGAGGCGGGATCCGGTGCGACGAAGCTGGTAAGGATCCAATCTTCCCTGTACATGTCACTCGCAAGACTGAAAATACCACGAAGCCCGCGCGTTCCGATCTGACCTGTTTCTCTTTTTTGCCCCTTGGTTTCAGTCACGACGGATGCCGCGCGGGGCCGCGCTGCACGGGCTACGGGCTGGACGGGCGGCAGTGACGTGCGTCACTTTTGCGCGTTGGCATATTTCTAGGGAGCGTGGGTATATTCCTTCTTGTGCAAGCGATGGCGCCGGGAGCAAGCGCTGACGATCGCGCTCGGGGCGAAGGCGATGGTGCTCCGGGCGACGGCGATCGGGATGCCGTGGCTCTGGACATTGGTAATGTGCTTAGCAGCATTTCTTTGTTCCTCATCCTCATGGATCCATGTTTTGGTCTGTCCAGGGGTCTCTATGGTCCGGGTCGCGCGTTTCTTGCCGACTCCCATGGCGGGATCGGATCTCCCCTGCCGTGGAGGCTACCTCGAGCTCAAAGAATTCTCGACAATCCGTGAGTGTCTTGACGCGCTGCAATCCCAAGGCATCACAACGATTAAGGTCTCTAGCTCATTGAATTTTCTCGCCTCGTAGCATTTGCCATTACACAGGCCACGGGGGAGGGGGTTTTCCGGCACTCCCGCATCTTCGAAGAGCACTTGGGCATTCAACTGGAAATCCTACCCGACATGGAGTGCTTAGTAGCAGGAGCAACGTTCATGCTACAGGACGCAAAAAATCAGCAGGAACATCCTTTATTCCCGTTCCTGCTCGTCAACTTTGGCACAGGCGTGAACATGATCAAGGTCAGGGGTCTTTCTCCACAAAAGTAGCTCCACAAAAGAAGCTAACGTGAACCTACAGGTGGAAGGCCATAATGTTTTCAAAAGAGTTTCGGGCACGACCATAGGTGGCGGTGCACTGCGCGGCCTCTCATCGCTTGCAACTTCCTGTCAAAGGTGAAACAGCAATATTCTAATGTTAACATGAAATTTTTTTGGTGTTTTTTTCTAGTTTTCAAAGCTTTTTGGACTTGTGCTCCAATGGAGAAAGTACTGGAGTGGATTTGCTCGTCACAGATATGCATGGGACCACGTCAACAGAGGTAAGAACAGTGTTTTTTTTATCTAAACGTTATTCTTTTCTTTTTTACCAATAGGCCAAGCTCCCGCACTCGGCCATAGCTGCGAGTCTTGGAAAATTGAGCTGGGGTGAATCCACAGGGCATTGGCGAGAGGAGGACATTGCTATGTCACTCCTTCGGATGATAGTGAACAACATCTCCCAGATAGCTTCGCTCACCGCTGCCGGACAGAACGTGAAGAAGACTGTGTTCACCGGAAGCTTTTTGCGTGGCCCCGTGGTAAACGTGCTGAGATCTGCGATGCAGTTCTGGTCTCCGGCAGCACAGCCAGTTTTCCTCCACAGCGATTACCTCAAAACGGCCGGTGCATTCTTGGCAGGGCCTCGGTGTTGCTCCACTCCTCCCATGACTAAAAAGGTACATTCCATTTTTGGCTACACACAACGATTGCGTTACTCCTCCTCCAGGGATACACTCCTCCTCATTTGAGGAGGGCACCGGAGCCACTTTCAGCTGCAACCAAGGATGAGCTGAGCTCAACATTGCTCAATGCCGCGCGATGCCTCAAGGCGTCCGGAGTAAGCGTTTGTTTTGAGTTGTCACAGTGTTTCTCTAATTGTATGTGTAGGATTTGTCGGAGAGGACGTTTAATTACATTGTCAAGGATCTCTGCGGCGGTGAGCTGGGAACAAAGCACATCAACACCAAGTTCAATGAAGAATTCACGTTGATCAAACAGCTTGGAAGAGGTGCTGACGGTGTGGTTTACATGTGCCGACACAAGTTTGACGGACAAGTGTACGCGGTAAAGCAGGTGAGCTTGGAGTGTATGTCATGAACCAAAGCTCTCTAATCTATGCTTTGCAGATCCATGTCCGGAAAGACCTTGAGAGTGTCATGAAGGAAGCAAGAACACTTTCAACTCTGGCTCATGCAAACATTGTGAAATATCATACTTCTTGGTGGGAGGAGCAGCCTGGTGGGGGTTGTGTGGTGTACATCCAAATGCAATACTGCACGAGGTACCAGTGTGTAAAATCTTTCCCTTTTTTTTTTTTTTTTTTCCTTTTTTCGAGCTGACAAGCCATTTTTACAGCTCGTTAAAAGATATGCTGGAAGATCCAAAAGCCTTGATCCCGGTGGCAGCGTTCAACGAGCTCGTTCAAGCTGTTGAGTACCTGCATGAAAAAAAAATCATTCACAGAGACATCGCTCCGAAGAATATCTTTTTCGACGACTATAATCGCCTGAAACTGGGAGATTTCGGGCTGGGTACGTAGTTTTCTAGTTTCCTCCTTGCCAGAGGTTCTCATATTTATTTTTCCAGCGAAGAAGAAGTTGTCGCTCCCGAGAGAGGGTGGGAAAGTTGGGACAGGCATGTACTCCTCGCCAAAGCAACTCGAGAATGAGATGGCTTCCGATATTTTCAGCCTGGGGATGATACTTTTCGAGCTCAATTGCCGCTTCTCACCCGAGAACCAAGACAGAGACTCCACGATGCAGCTGGCTAAGGATGGCATCTTCCCAAAGGAGTGGGAAATTGCAAACCAGGAATTGGCAGAGAAGATTCGGAGCATGCTACATCCAAACAGGAGCCTCAGGCCGACAGCCAGCCAGATCCTGGCTTCTCTCCCGTAGAAACAACATTCCATTAGAGAATGTAATGGACCTCAGTCCCACTTTCTCACCTCCGCGGGCTAATGGCTGTCCCCTGGTGCTAGGCTCATTCTCCACCGATCAACTTCAAGCTTCCAGCAAAATGGAATGCTTTCTCGAGGTCAAAAACCAGATCAACGACCGGTGTGAAGACCAAAGACGACCGGAGACCACGTTGGCCTCTACCCAAATGGTTGCTTCTACAATTGCATGCATGATCCATGCAATTTTGGCTCGCCTCGCTAGAGCTTGCACTGCAGCAAAAGGTGGCGGAGAGGTTGCAAAACCTTTGGCCACCACTTATTTTGAGAAAATGAGAATAAGCACACACTCAAATTTGAATAGATAAAGCTTGATCACTAACACTGCAACATGTTGATAAGTTATGCTACCAAAGTAGAAAATTAAAAGGCATACATGCAATTGTCATCCACAAATCATTGCCCAGTGGGATTGGAAGAAGTGGTATGGCAATTCCTTGCAGATTTAACAAAATTTATGCTAGAAATTATTGTGAATAAGTTTTTTGGACAAAAGAGAGTTGAATCTAGTAAATAAAATTGCTGTGTGTTGCATTGCATGGTTTGCTTTTGTTTTTATATTTTTTATTAGGATGTATAATTTGTTATGATCTGTCCAATATGCAGGTCCTATTCCTGCTTTTGTATATATTATATCTTTTATCCATATATGATCTATTAATTTATTATTACATGTGTTGTGCTTTATTATTTATATGCATCCTTCTTTCTCCATTATTGTTCGAAGTGGTTTTGCTTCTTCTTTTTGGTAGTCAATATTGAAATCTCCTGTAATTATTACTGGCTTTTTATTATCTATTTTCTGTATATATTTTTGTAGTTGTTTTATGAATATTTGTATATTTGTTCCAGGTTTTCTATGTAAATTTTTTATCTTTAATTTTTAAATTTTTTTTTCTAGTGATACATATGACATTGCCAATGTTTCTGTTTTTAGATGTTCTATGATTTATAGTCATTTGTATGCAATGTTCATGTATATATGATTTATATTTATTAAAATTTAAATCCTCATGTTTTTGTGTTCTTACTTCTTGCATACATATCATATCTGATGTTAATAATTGTGAATCACTCTCTATATCGTCTTTATGTGCAGTAATAGATGTTGTATTTAGAACTTGTATAATTGTTTGGTTAGCTATTTTTTCTTCTTGTAAATCTATTAAATCAATTTGCCATAGTGCTTCTGTTGTCATTCTTAATATTTCTTTAGCTGCATCTTTATTGATTTTAATATGTTTATGTTCAATTGGTCTATATAAATGTATACCTTTTAGTGTTTGTGCTCTTGATAATGCTGTATATGCTTGTCCTAGATATTTTGTTTTATATGAGTCATATCCTAATTGCATAACTGTTGATCCTTGTGCTCTATGTGTTGTTCTTCTTGCGCATGGTTGTACTGGAAATTGGGTTCTACTTATAACATAATTTTTATTTTTAGTAATATTTATTATTCTTGTTTTTTTTATTGGTGTCCAGTTTTTTTTTTCATTATTTTGGTTTATTGTTATGTTTTCTTTAGCTCTTGTTTTTTCACCTGTTTTTATATTTGGGAATTCTATCCACATTATTTGTTTTTCTTCAATCTGGGTTACATCTTGTACTACTCCATTTGCTCCATTTACTAATCCATCTTTTGTTGTTGTATTTTGTGTTATTTCAATTGCCATGTTGTTTTTTCAAATGTAATATTTCATGTAGTCCTTGTGTTTTTTTTGTGTTATCTGGCAGCATGAAATGTGTAGGACAGGAATTTCCATGTTTGTCTTGTGCTTTTATAATTATATCTTGACTTTTTGTTGTATTGTTTTTTCATTATGTGTTTTTACTTGTTCATTAGTTGCAAATATCGAATAGTATTCTGTGTTATATGTATCTGTGGTGACTTGTTTCTTTATATATTCTAGCTCTTTATCTGTTTGTTCTCATATTTTTATTTTATTTAAAGCTTTTATAAAGATTATATCATCTTTTTGCCTCATTATTTTAGTAAGTTCATAAACTTTAATATTATTTTTCCATGGGTGGTATATAGAGACATTATTTTCAGGTCCATATGTTTTTGTTGAATAAATTGGTGCTTCAAATATATGATTGAATTGATAGAAATCACTTGTAAATAAACAATCCATCCCACCAAAGTTTATTCCATATGTTGTTTTGAAACTTTCACATCTTCTACTTATATCTTGTAGCATTTCTGCACTTACCATTGATATTTTATCTATTACTAAACAATTTATTATTGAAAACTTTCTCTTATATTTATCTAATGTGTCATTTGTTAATATTGTTTGACGTTGTTTTGATGCTTATGGTCGAAATATAAAAGCTGAATGTATTGTTGAACCATTTATATTACAAACTACTTTCCTGTAGGTGGTGTTATTAATACTGTTTGTCGTGGTTCATTATTTATATCTTGGTTTATCATTTGAGTGCTTTTATAAGTGTATTTAAAAGCATTAATTTTCCAATTTCTACTCTTGTTAAAAATAAGCACAGCTGTTTGTTAGGTTTTTTTATTTTTTTCAATATGAAGTTATCATGTATTATTCTTTGCTTTTTATTTAGAGTTCTTAATAATTGGTGATATTTAATAGTTTCTATAAGGTATTCATCTTGTATTATAATTTTTGTATTTGTTAATATTTATATTTTATATTTAAATTTAAGTTTTTTTATTTTTTATTTGAAATAAATCTTTCCCTATATCAAATTCATTTGTTTGGTTTGTATTTATTTCTTGTATATATTGTGCTTGTTCTTTTAATATTTTATTTGCTTCTTGTTCTGGATTCTCCCAATTAAATTCACTCTCATTTGTTGCTTTTTTATATATGTATTGATATTGTTTTTCATTTATTTGTTCCATATTTTGCTTCATATGAATTCATATATTTTGTGTATATTTCTTTAAGATCTTCTTCTTTTCTAAATTTTTTATGTAAGATTAATCTTTCAAAAGCCCATTTTCTGGATCTTTTTCTTTACTAAAGTTTATATATTTAATTATATTGTTTTTTTAATGTTTTTGTGTTGTTAATTATTTTTCAATTATATATTCAGTTGTTATCTCTGCTAATGTTAAATCTTCTAATTCTTTATGTTTTTCTTTGGATATGTTAATAGTTTTTATTTGCTCATTTTTATTCTTTCTTGATAAATAATAGTATCTAGAAACAATTTGCTGCTCAGTTAAATCAATATTAATATTTTATTTTAGTTATTTTGCTTTTTTATTTGCAAATCCTTGAATTGATAACAATTTTGCATCTAGAAGTTCTGCCATTCAAATTTTTTCTTTGTCATAATTTTTCCCTTTATACTTAAATGCCATTATTGCCCTTAATGTCCTTACACCCACCGGATATATGGGTGCATCAAGATTAATTTTCTCTAAGATTGTTTAAAGAGATTCAACAATCGAACCGAATGAACTATTTTTAGCCTAATTTCAGTAAGTAATAATTCTCTATCTTTCAATCAATAGCTTTGTGAGGGTTGTTAATTGATAATCTAGACCAGTAGAAACAATCAAAAATCTTTTACTTACTTTTCAATGTTATTCCTTTGAAAGCCATTTATGCCCTAAAGCTATATTAAATTTTTATTTAAAAGGGCCTAAAATGGGATTATCTCTTGCGATGAGAGAAACGTGAGCACAAGTACTAGACTCATGCATTCTTAAGTAATTGACTGCCTGCTCGATTGTATTATTTTTAGATCTCTTTCTTTTGGGTTAACGCCACTATCTCGCATGGATTCTGGGGCCTTGCTGCTTGAGCATCTGAATGGATCATGCAGTAGGAGATTTCTGAGGGATACCTTCAAAAAGAGGGTTAATGCTTTGTAAATCCTCAAGATTCCTCAGAAAAATGAGTTATGAAAGAAAGAACTTTATCAAAACAAGGTGACATTTTCTTTTTGTAAGTCTTTTAGGAGTGGTCTTTGTCTTCTTTACACTACACCAAGTCGAAGGATTGCATAGGGCATTGGATATGGAGGTGTGTGATCGTCTCTCCTTGTTTTTTCTTTCTTCCTTTCGTTTTTCCTTTTCATTCACATAAGCTCCCATAGGATAAGAAGCTCTTGAGTAACATTGTGGCTTTGTTAGTTTTTGTAGCTGGTTTATAAGGTTTGGATTTAGTACTTTGCCACTGGAAACATAGAGTCTTTGCAAATACAAATGTAGGGACAGTGTCGTCTAGAATCCTGTGAGACAACAACTCCTCCAGCACCTTAAACTTCTACTTCTGACCAGAGAGAAGATTTTCATCACTACAAATCTGTAGTGAAAGCATCTTCAAGCTCTATTGATAGTGGCGGCCCTGGACAAGGTAGTTGAGTCCAAAGAAAGTTGTTTAAAATGTTGAGCGAGATATCTTTGGCTTGATGTTTTCACTTTACAGGGTTGGCTAAGGAAAACTTCACACATCCAATGACAAGTCTCTAAAAAGTCAGTGGACTCAAAGATGGTTTGAAGTAGTTTATAACTTTATTTCTCGTTGGGACATTTTTTTTATATACCTTGATGCAAGTTCTACTTGAAAGGATTTCTTTTGAGCTACAACAAGGTAGAGGAGAGCTCAATATCACCAGATTGGATATCCAGGGCTAAGAACCAAAGCAAACCTTTGATGTATGTGTGCGTTATTTCTTCTAAGCTGCTTTGTTTTTTTTTTGTAAGCTATCCAGTAGGATCCAGTAGGAGCACGGTCATTCAGAACCCTCACTGGGGTGACAAGAGCCTTAATTTAGCAAATTGCAAGCTCAATGATAAAGAGATGTCAAAGATACAAGGATTTTTAGTGACCATGTCCATGTCTCTAAAGGTCACCCTTGAAAGACGTGACTTTAGCATAAGTATAAAGTAGTCGCAATGTGAAATGCTATCGCTATTAGTATTTTGTTGACGCTACAGGAGAATATAATTCGAGGAAAAAGGTGCATACCATGAAGTTTTGCTGCTAATGGTATGCTTTCTAGATCCTCTCCGCTAGACAGCTTCTTCATGCTTTTCAAATTCGAGTCCTAGCTCAAATTTTTGATTGCCATAGTGATTTTGACCATGGCTTTTCCAACCCTTTTGTCAAGAGCACTACAAGAGCATAGACGGCTTCAAACATCTAGTTCAAACAAATCAGCAACAAACTTGAAATTTGGAATTGCTCGTGGCTCAAGCTCTTTCACATTCATTTCCTTGCGCACTTACTACAAGATGGGGTTTAGCATCTAGTACAGAAAGCAATACACTATATCCTTCACCCAACTTCTCTGAAGTCCTCAAGGAACTCCCTATCCGGGTGCACAATGATCATTTTCCTAGATTCTAGTGTTAGGCATACAATGTTAAAGTGGTAGATTACCTGAGAAGGGCTTTCAGAGGCAACTTGTGTTTCTTGCGTATTAGTTCTCTTGCGAATTTTAGGTTATTGTGCAATGCAATTAGTAGCAATCTTATGAGTCGTCCATAGGATTGCTATTTTGTGTGCTTTGAAATCTAGAAATTGTTAAGAGAAGCACTACAAAATTTCACAAATAGATATTTATATTATAGAGAAAGCAATTGAAAAATAGACAAAAGACAAGTGTATCTATTTCTGGTTGTTGGCAATTTCCATGGCTGAATTATTTGGTGTCTCAAAATGGACAATAATATTTGCCTCATTCAATAGAAAGAACCTTGTTGGTTTTGAAGACAGATAAATAACAATCTTTTCTAGGGACTCCGTAGCAAACTTGACTATAGACCCTTCATCCAAATTATAAATTTTATCCACCATTTTATCATGCACTGTAACTCTATACTCCATCATGTCATTTGATATAATAGAACTAGTTATTGTAACTGATTTATGAGGGATGGAACATGCTTTACACTTTGTGCAAACAACAAAAGCATCTTCCCTCTCCTCTAACGTTGTGAACGAGCAAAATAAGCAAAGACTTTTAGCTTGAGTGAGGCTTTGTTGGTTGTCAGGGATAAAATATTCACTAATCTGTATAATTGGAAGTTAGAGTTGAAAGGAGATATAAACAATTTACATTACCTTGTAAGTAGGAGTGAGGCCACAGTGCATTTTATAAACTTCATTGAGCCTCTAAATTTCGTTTGAATCAACTAGTGGCAAAAATAAAATACTTCCAAGTGTTGCTAAATCACCTAACACACTCATGCTTTTCATAATATTAAAAAATGAAAAATTTGGCATGTATCAACATGTAAATTTGCTACAATATGATGATATTGCTCTTCATACTCCAGATGCATATAGAGCTGTGAAAAATATCTTAGAAATAGAAAATTAAATAGAAAAAAATATTACCACAGTTACGTCCAATGGATTATCAGAAGAAGCAATCTTTATTTTAGGAAGAATACTAGTGTTGATTACAACAGCATGTATAGCTTGTGGATAAACACTAGTAGCCATTAAAGATGATATAGAAGCACCTCTAGTTGGCTGTAATCTTAGTTTAACATGAAAATCATCTATAATTTGAATGATAGAAGAATCTATAATATAAAGAACTTTTTCTGAAGTTCCATAGTGGTAAATTGTCTGAAGTGAGAGAATTATAATCTTGTTAATTTTTTTAAAAACATTATGAACCTTGTAAGTGAGAAACATTTGCCAACTATAAATTTATTATATAATCACGCACATATGGATGAATTGCCATATACAGTTAAAGTTTGCAAGCCATGCATATTTGTACAATCCATTATATAAGTTAAATATTTTGCACTTCACAGAGTGTTCTTTGCAAAATGAACTTTATAAGTTCCATACCTAGGCTGTCCATCAATTTGCTCTTCCCAATGACTCCTCTTTGACAAAACTCTCCCTCCTCCATTGATCTTTGTTTTCTACCCACTGCCCACTCACATAATAGGGAGCCATACAGAGGAAGATTTAAGCTTCATCCATGGATGCGTTCTAGGTTAATTGATTGATTCTAGGCAATCAATCAGTACTGCTGTGGTGGGTTTCTGATCCTGGATCGTGGCTCTCAGCTCAAACCTCTAGGGAGAGGCAATCCTCAATCAATTCACTAGTCTAAATATGATTTTCTTGACGCTTGCCAAGGACAAGAGCAATCCATTGGAGCCAGTGGAGAATGAAGCGGCCGAGAACAACGATAGCATTGTGATTGATCTTGAGGGGACCGTACTCAAATCCCTGAGTTAGTTTCAATACTTCATGCTTGTCGCAATTGAGGTTGGGAGCCCCCTATGAGCGCTCCTCTTTTTCATTCTTTCCTTCACGTGGATCACTGGCTGCCTTGTCCATCCAGCCCAAGAGCTCCAAATTCTCTGCTTCATGGTGATGGCTGGATTGAGGGCCTTGGCAGTGGAACTTTGAGAGCTCCCTTGCAATTGCCATTCTAGACATAGAATCCAACCAATGCACTGTACATTACATGGTTTTTTTGGCTCATGCTCCAAAAACCATGCACACTCATGATGATATAAAGTGGTTAGAAATATTTATAAATTATATATAATGAATAACCACCATTGGATGATAGAATATTCTAGAATACCCAAGCATATTCTAGGTATATTCATTACCATCTCAGTCTCTCTATAGGTTTGCTTAAGCAAACCAAAAACTGATGTGTAATAGCCTAGATAGAATGTGGAGAAATTTATTTTATTAAAGCCAGTGAAGAAAAACAATACTATCCTTTGATATTTAAAATTAAATTACAACGTAAAAAATATATATTATAAATCAGATTATTATTTTCACTAATTATATAATATATTAGATAAAATATTTATTAAATGTTAAGTATATTTAAGTTTTTTATTTTTTAATATAAATAACAAATAGTATACATTTTTACAAAAGCACTAAAAGCTTTAAATTTAATATATTATTTTTAAAACAATTTAGATTGAAACCCTAATCAATCTTTTATATATATATATATATATATCCTGATCTCTTATATATACTTGATTATAAAAGTAGGTATATTAATTGGGGTTTAGACCCCTATTTATATACAAGAATGGATGGACCAAATTTAGTCCCAAATAAACGATTTATATGCTTGAGTACTATAATTAATGTATTACCTAGGCAGAATAATACATGTATATATATATATATATATATATATATATATATATATATATATATATATATATATATATATATATATATATGTATTTACAAACCTTACACCATCCTCCCTTCCAGAAGATGAATAAAGTGATCAGGTGGAAAATTTAAAAATTTTGTTAAACTATTATAAACAATCACAAGAATTTGAAGCTCCTACAAAACTGGTAACAAAGCTACTGACAACTATGACTAAAAGAAAATCCAAAGCCATCATATAAGCATTAGTCAACTATAAAATCTCGATAAATCAATTGTAACTTCGTGTGCAATAGCTAAATGTTTAAACCAACCTTGAAACTATAACTTTAAACCAAAATAATCACACCTCACAATACCAAAAGCTCGATCTAATGGAGTAACATTTATAGCCTCAAGTGACATACTCTTTGATTGATGATGATGTGGCATGGTAAAAGAAGAAAATGTACTAAAAATTAAAAGAAAGAATAAATAGCCTTAAATAACATACTCCTTGATTGATAACAACTTGGCATGGTAAAGAAGAAAATGCAATAAAGATTAAAAGAAAGAATAAATTTAAGCACAATGATAGCTAAAATTCTAGATCTTGCAAAAAGTTAATACAAATTTAAATCTAAAAAACAATGAGGAAATAAAAATAAAAAACATGATCCCAAATACTAGAGCAAACACTGCCAAAAATCTTTGCTCGTCAAGGATAAATTGTAGTGCCCTTCATCTCCACCAATGTGAGTGTTTAGGATATATAAATAAATATATTAATTGGGGTTTAAACCCTTGCTTATATACAAGAATGAATTTAGTCCTAAATAGATGGTTTATAGTATTATAATTAATATATTACCTAACCAGGGTAATACATGCATATACAAATATGTATTTACAAATCTTTTTAAGAAATTCTATTTCTTTATATTATAATGATATTTCACATTTATTTCTCAATTAAAACCAGAATGATCAAAGGTTTTAAAATAAATTCTCTCTCTCTCTCTCTCCCTCTCTCTCTAATCAATCTTACTTCCAAGCTTGCAAGTTTGTCCTTGATCTGCTCTAAAAGATTCCAAGTGTTTCTCTTATTTGCTTGAATCATAGGATGATCTTAAGTTCATTTGCTTCTTCCTCTGCTTTTCCAGCTTCTTTGCTTTGAGCGCAACTTAGAAGGATTAGCAGTTTTCACTTTCAGGATGGGTGGTGCGTCTCTCGTCATGCATTTGTGGCGGCGGTAAGGCTTTTCCAGACTTGTGGATGGTAAAGAGAAAGCCAGCCACGCCATAGCCAAGCCAGCACTCATATACCAGGTTAAAGAGGTCTGTCACTGATAATAGATGGATCCAGAGGGAGAGAGAGAGAGAGAGCAGTGGCATCCAACGCCCTTTCAATCAATCCATCCATCCAAAGTTCTATAATGCTCCACCACGATCCCTTCCGCTGATCTTGGATCTCGCCATGGTTACACGCTAGTTGCTCGAGTCATGGCGAGCGAGAGTTTTTGCATTGTGGGGTCACGAAAAACTTCCTTTTTTTTGTCGTCGCGAGTTGACTGCCTGGAAGTTGAAAGGATCGAAAGCTCTCTCGTCGTGGATAGCATAGATTTCTAGTGTTTTTTCTTCACACTTTCTCGTCGGGTCCATGGCGGTGGTGGCGCTGTTGCATTGAGCGATCGAGAGCTGCTCTCGCTAATGGGCCATCGAAGAACCCGATCTCTAGCGAGGAAAAGTGAGGATAGATTGACGGAAGCAAGACTGGATATGGTGGTGGTGATGGTGTTCTTCCTTTCCCTGGCTTTACCCGTTGAGAGCTCCGAGAACGATGATGTGCTGGGACTCATCGTCTTCAAGGAGGATCTTCACGACCCACGACGAGCGCTAGCCTCCTGGAGCGAGGATTCGGCGAGCCCGTGTAACTGGACCGGGATCCAGTGTAGCCCACACGCTCGATGGCCTGGAGCTCTCGGGACTGCTGGGACGGGGCCTCCTCAAGCTCGACCACCTCCAGGTGCTCTCGCTCGCCAGGAACAATCTCTCCGCGGATTCGCGTGCTCGAATCCTTGCGAAACCTGAGCTTGAGCCACAACGCTCTCTCGGATCCCCTCCCTGGAGCCAGCCTCGCCAGTTTGGAGCTCCGGGAGTGTGCCCACCCGAGCTCTTCGCCCATTGGTCCAAGTCCCTGAGGTACGTGTTTCTGCAGCTTGAGGGCGATCTCCCGGACTCCATCGCCAGCTGCGAGAGCTTGGAAGCTCTAGGAGCGTCCGAGAACCGGCTCTCGGGCTCCATCCCAGCCGGAGTTGGATCGCTGTCCCGGGTGCTCAAGTACGTTGTTACTAGCAACCATGATGCCAGGGAGAGTCTAAAGCATGGAATTGTCCAAATTAGACCATATAGCAATTAGAAAGCTTGCAAAAGAAAAGGCTTTAGCAAGCTAAGGGATAGAGTTCCTTCAAGGTCCTTAAAGATAATTCTAGGTAGCTTAGTACCTAGAAAGACAATGATAAATGGTTCATAAAATGCGCAAAATTAGAGTGGTGTAGCAGAAGTGTGGTCTTGAAGTTTGCCATGAGGCGAAGCTATCAAGTTTGGGGAAGTAGTTCTTGAGTGTTCAAAGAAAGGGCTTTGAATAAAAGTCAATAGTTAAGGATTTTCACGCTTATGCATGAACCATATTACGCTGGCCGAATGACTTGCTAAATGAGATGGGCAAGTCGGGGGAACAAATACCCTAGTTGAAAGTGCTAACATAAAAAAGGGTGGCCATGGAGGAGTCTATGCATGATCATAGACATGTCAAGTGAGAGGACTTGGCAGTGTGGAGGAACTAGGTTCCTAAGCTGTAATCTGTAGTGCGTTTTAAGTATATGTTAGTGCATCGATATGGGGAGTCACGCCAAGCATCTTGGGTGATGCTGTTCGTAGATGCATATATGGAGGTTGGGTTCGAGTCTCGACCTTCTAGTGTTTGGGTTTGAGTCCCAACTCACTAGGGTGCGGTGATGGTTTGGAATATGAGAACACTCATTTTTTTATGGTCATGGACTCTTAGTAAAGATACTAGCTTGGGCACACCGCTTGGGATGCTCCGGAGTTGTGATACATAGTTAGATTGCTTAGTGAAAGCTCAGCATATTTAACTTGAACACTTTGGTGCAAGGGGCACCAAGGACATGGTGAATGAGATGGGGACACCCAATCTCAATTGCTATGGACCCTTGGCCGGAAGGGCTGGCTTGGGCATATTGCCAAGCCCCTGGGGTCATGGTCAATAACTTAAAAGTCTAGAAGACCTAGTACCTATTGGCAAACCTGTTAAAGTGCCATGGTTAAATCACTATGTGATCTTATGGCTAAAACAAGGACAAAATCCTTGTGAGGATAAGGAATAAGGTTCCTAGTTCAAAACATTGATTTGAACTATTGACGATGGTGTGGCTTGGGCAAGGGGACCAAGTGGGAAGAACACCTAAAGGAAATGAGCTATATCAAAGCAATGACATACTGAGTCCGAAAAAAATAGTCTCCATAAAAGACCCATGGGAGGGTCACAAGGTTGGGCCGTGGATAGAACCTACAGCAGAAAATGCTAAAGAGACGTACTAGGAGTGAACACCCTTTGGACTTAGCAAAGTAAAGCTTTTGTTATGGAACCAAAAGGATACATTGAGAATAGAGGTAGCGATCTTATGTTGCTGGGTGCAATAATTAAGGATAGGAGCAAAAGACTAGTGGCTAAGAAAAGAGCTATGGGAATCATGGAAAAGAATCCAAATGGCAAAGTTAGGCCAAGAACACTAAGGTGTTAGGTGCTAACGGATTGTGGGGAAAGCAATGTGTTTCCAAGGATAGATTCTCAATTGCTCTAATGTGGCGAAAGTGGAAGCTCCAAAGGAGGGAGCAGTAAAGTAGCCAAATGATAGGGCCGTGGACAACCTTAGCACAAATTATGATAACTGAAACTTAGTGCCAAAGGTGGCACTAAATCAAAGAGAGGATGATGGTGCCCTCAAGTAGAGAACTTCCTAGGATGGGGAAGTGGAGTTGCACCATATATACAATGCAAGGTGTCGGAGACATTTAGGAAATTGACTTTGAGAAGTCAAAATTAAAAATTCCAAAGTGCAAAGGTTATATCGAAAACTACTCGAGAATGAATAGTAGGATTGAGATCAAGAAGGTATCTCTAACAAGTTTAGTGAGAACTAAACCAATAAAAAGAGAGAACCACCACAAGTGGTTGAATGAGCCTCTAAGTTGGAAAGACTATGTTCCTTAGAGGATGGGCAAGGCATGGTGAGCCTTTGGTATCAAACTATTGACGAATATTAACAAGGGACCAAGGATGGAAAGGGTAATAGAAGTTGGTATTACTTTATAAAATAGTTTAACGTTCGATGAAGACATCGAACTTCGTCTATGGGTGGTGGAGTTGTGAGGCACAAAATCCCTAAGCCCCAAAGTGGAGCCGGAAGGGTGCCACGTGGTAGTGGCTAAAGTGAAAGCCAAACAAACGTAACATGTTTGGACTAAAAGCTCAAACTTAAAAGGTCAAGAGCGGGAGTGGAACTCCCAACGAAATGCTCAAGAAACAAGCACGGAGCAAGCAATAAGTGAGTCCCTAGAAAAGGACACAAGAGGACCAACACATGACACATGGCAGAGTCCAAGATGGACCCAAGATGGACCCGAGATGGAGTTCAAGATGGAGTCCAAGATGGACCTGAGATGGACCTGAGATGGAGTCTGAGATGGACCCGAGATGGACTCCGAGATGGACCCGAGATGGAGTCTGAGATGGACCCAAGATGGAGTCTGAGGAGGACTCGAGATGGAGTTCAAGATGGACCCAAGATGGACCTGAGATGGAGTCTGAGATGGAGTCCGAGATGGACCCAAGATGGACTCGAGATGGAGTCCGAGATGGACCCAAGCTGGAGTCCGAAATGGAGTCTGAGATGGAATTGAGACCGAGACCAAGACCAAGATTGAGACCAAGTCCGAGTCCGAGTCCGAATACTAATACAAGCACTTGGGTGAAAGTGAAAGCCCAAAGCGATCGTTCCCCCCGGGGGGGGGGGGGCTGTGGGGGTTTTCACAAGTATAGTGGGGAGAATATGGGGGTTGGAGCCCAGTGGAGCCAGTTTGGGCCAGGAAGGTTGTATCTA
>NW_003314370.1:560239-565628 GCF_000143415.4 Selaginella moellendorffii
GATCTGGGATGACCACTCATGGACGGATGGCCTAGTCTTTGAGAGACGGGATTGCAACACAGGTGGTGTTAGACCACTGATGTGACCAAGGTGAATGGGCATGGCCTAGTGTAATGGCCTGATATGTTGGTGGTACCATAGGGTGTCGGTCATGGGATCGAACACATGGAGCACTTGGACCAAGTGCAAAGGTTGAGTGGCATGGATGCCATTCTCGGGGTTAGTAAACCCCAAGTTCTGAATTGGACTTATAAAGGTTGTGAGTGAGACTCCTCCTAGTGGTCGGAGAGATAGTTAAGTGACTAAAGTAGAATGGAAAAATTAGTCGCTTATACATTGGTCTTGGAGGTGTGTTGATGCAAGAGAGCTCCAGTGTGCCTGGTCAGCGCCATCCCATTGCGTATATAAGCCGTACATTACAACCAACAGAAATGTACTCCAAGACAGAGAATGAGTGTTTAGCAGCAGTCTAGGGTTTCGAGAAACTTCATGCATATCTACATGGTTCTCGGATGTTACTTAAAGGTGACCATGCTACTGTTACTTCATTATTAAAGCGGAAAAACCTGGTTGGTTGTACTACTTGATGGGCTTTGAAGCTTCAGATATATGATTTTGATGTTATTCATTGCCAAGGGAGTTCTATGCTAATGCCCTTTTTTGAGCTCCTCTTCCTTCTCCACTCTCTTCTCATATTTTTTATGAGTCTGTTATTCCAGCATCTATGGATTTTCTAAACGAGGATTTTGTGTTGTTGGCAGTTGCTATACTTGACGTTCAGTGTCCACAAGGCACAAAGCAAGATCTACCTTCTCTTAATGAGGTTCGTGAGGCTCAAAAAATTGAGCCGTAGATTCGAAAGCTTCAAGATGGGTTTGAAAATCCTGCATCATTTGCTGATGACTTGCTTTTCGAGCATTTACATTCTCAATATCGCTTTGAAGATGGCCTTCTTTATTTTGTGGGGATGGATCCTGATAATCATTTACAGCTAGTGGTGCTTTTTATCTTTATTCCGTAGTTTCTCTATGCCTACCATAATTCTCTTGTTCTAGGTGGGTATATAAGACATCAGCGTGTAACCGAGAAGCTGCACAGGTCTTTCTATTGGCCGGAGATGTGACATGATATTATCCGATATGTGCATAACTACGTTTGATGCCAATCTCGTAATACTCCCCCTCGTGTTGCAGAAGGACAATTGAAGTCATTAGAAACTAGTAAATATCACCAATTATTAAGAACTCTAAATAAAAAGCAAAGAATAATACATGATAACTTCATATTGAAAAAAAAAAAACAACATAACAAACAGCTATACTTATTTTTAATAAGAGCAGAAATTGGAAAATTAATGCTTTTAAATACACTTATAAAAACACTCAAATGATATTATAAAACAAACCAAGATATAAATAATGAACCACGACAAACAGCAGCACTTACAGGAAAAACATCTTGTAATATAAATGGTTCAACAATACATTCAGCTTTTACATTTCGACCATAAGCATCAAAACAACATCAAACAATATTAACAAATGACACATTAGATAAATATAAGAGAAAGTTTTCAACAATAAATTGTTTAGTAATAGATGAAATATCAATGGTAAGTGTAGAAATGCTACAAGATATAAATAGAAAATGTGAAAGCTTCAAAACAACATATGGAATAAACTTTGGTGGGATGGATTGTTTATTTACAAGTGATTTCTATCAATTCAATCCTATATTGAAGCATCAATTTATCAACAAAAACATATAGACCTGAAAATAATGTCTCTATATAGCACCCATGGAAAAATAATATTAAAGTCTATGAACTTACTGAAATAATGAGGCAAAAAGATGATATAATCTTTATAAAAGCTTTAAATAAAATAAAAATAGGAGAACAACCAGATAAAGAGCTAGAATATATAAATAAACAAGTCACCACAGATACATATAACACAGAATACTATTCAATATTTTCAACTAATGAACAAGTAAGAAAACATAATGAAAAAATAATACAACACATACAAGGTCAAGATATAATTATAAAAGCACAAGACAAACATGGAAATTCCTGTCCTACACATTTTATGCTGCCAGATGACACAAGAAAAACACAAGGACTACATGAAATATTACATTTGAAAAAGAAAATGGCAATTGAAATAACACAAAATATAGCAACAAAAGATGGATTGGTAAATGGAGCAAATGGAGTAGTACAAGATGTAACCCAGATTGAAGAAAAATAAATAATGTGGATAGAATTCCCAAATATAAAAACAGGTGAAAAAACAAGAGCTAAAGAAAACATAACAATAAAGAAAAATAATGGAAAAGAAACTGGACACCAATAAAAAAAAAACAAGAATAATAAATATTACTAAAAATAAAAATTATGTTATAAGTAGAACCCAATTTCCAATACAACCATGCGCAAGAAGAACAATACATAGAGCACAAGGATCAACAGTTATGCAATTAGGATATGACTCATATAAAACAAAATATCTAGAACAAGCATATACAGCATTATCAAGAGCACAAACACTAAAAGGTATACATTTATATAGACCAATTGAACATAAACATATTAAAAATCAATAAAGATGCAGCTAAAGAAATATTAAGAATGACAACAGAAGCACTATAGCAAATTGATTTAATAGATTTACAAGAAGAAAAAATAGCTAACCAAACAATTATACAAGTTCTAAATACAACATCTATTACTGCACATAAAGACGATATAGAGAGTGATTCACAATTATTAACATCAGATATGATATGTATGCAAGAAGTAAGAACACAAAAACATGAGGATTTAAATTTTAATAAATATAAATCATATATACATGAACATTGCATACAAATGACTATAAATCATAGAACATCTAAAAACAGAAACATTGGCAATGTCATATGTATCACTAGAAAAAAAATTTAAAAATTAAAGATAAAAAATTTACATAGAAAACCTGGAACAAATATACAAATATTCATAAAACAACTACAAAAATATATACAGAAAATAGATAATAAAAAGCCAGTAATAATTACAGGAGATTTCAATATTGACTACCAAAAAGAAGAAGCAAAACCACTTCAAACAATAATGGAGAAAGAAGGATGCATATAAATAATAAAGCACAACACATGTAATAATAAATTAATAGATCATATATGGATAAAAGATATAATATATACAAAAGCAGGAATAGGACCTGCATATTGGACAGATCATAACAAATTATACATCCTAATAAAAAATATAAAAACAAAAGCAAACCATGCAATGCAACACACAGCAATTTTATTTACTAGATTCAACTCTCTTTTGTCCAAAAAACTTATTCACAATAATTTCTAGCATAAATTTTGTTAAATCTGCAAGGAATTGCCATACCACTTCTTCCAATCCCACTGGGCAATGATTTGTGGATGACAATTGCATGTATGCCTTTTAATTTTCTACTTTGGTAGCATAACTTATCAACATGTTGCAGTGTTAGTGATCAAGCTTTATCTATTCAAATTTGAGTGTGTGCTTATTCTCATTTTCTCAAAATAAGTGGTGGCCAAAGGTTTTGCAACCTCTCCGCCACCTTTTGCTGCAGTGCAAGCTCTAGCGAGGCGAGCCAAAATTGCATGGATCATGCATGCAATTGTAGAAGCAACCATTTGGGTAGAGGCCAACGTGGTCTCCGGTCGTCTTTGGTCTTCACACCGGTCGTTGATCTGGTTTTTGACCTCGAGAAAGCATTCCATTTTGCTGGAAGCTTGAAGTTGATCGGTGGAGAATGAGCCTAGCACCAGGGGACAGCCATTAGCCCGCGGAGGTGAGAAAGTGGGACTGAGGTCCATTACATTCTCTAATGGAATGTTGTTTCTACGGGAGAGAAGCCAGGATCTGGCTGGCTGTCGGCCTGAGGCTCCTGTTTGGATGTAGCATGCTCCGAATCTTCTCTGCCAATTCCTGGTTTGCAATTTCCCACTCCTTTGGGAAGATGCCATCCTTAGCCAGCTGCATCGTGGAGTCTCTGTCTTGGTTCTCGGGTGAGAAGCGGCAATTGAGCTCGAAAAGTATCATCCCCAGGCTGAAAATATCGGAAGCCATCTCATTCTCGAGTTGCTTTGGCGAGGAGTACATGCCTGTCCCAACTTTCCCACCCTCTCTCGGGAGCGACAACTTCTTCTTCGCTGGAAAAATAAATATGAGAACCTCTGGCAAGGAGGAAACTAGAAAACTACGTACCCAGCCCGAAATCTCCCAGTTTCAGGCGATTATAGTCGTCGAAAAAGATATTCTTCGGAGCGATGTCTCTGTGAATGATTTTTTTTTCATGCAGGTACTCAACAGCTTGAACGAGCTCGTTGAACGCTGCCACCGGGATCAAGGCTTTTGGATCTTCCAGCATATCTTTTAACGAGCTGTAAAAATGGCTTGTCAGCTCGAAAAAAGGAAAAAAAAAAAAAAAAAAGGGAAAGATTTTACACACTGGTACCTCGTGCAGTATTGCATTTGGATGTACACCACACAACCCCCACCAGGCTGCTCCTCCCACCAAGAAGTATGATATTTCACAATGTTTGCATGAGCCAGAGTTGAAAGTGTTCTTGCTTCCTTCATGACACTCTCAAGGTCTTTCCGGACATGGATCTGCAAAGCATAGATTAGAGAGCTTTGGTTCATGACATACACTCCAAGCTCACCTGCTTTACCGCGTACACTTGTCCGTCAAACTTGTGTCGGCACATGTAAACCACACCGTCAGCACCTCTTCCAAGCTGTTTGATCAACGTGAATTCTTCATTGAACTTGGTGTTGATGTGCTTTGTTCCCAGCTCACCGCCGCAGAGATCCTTGACAATGTAATTAAACGTCCTCTCCGACAAATCCTACACATACAATTAGAGAAACACTGTGACAACTCAAAACAAACGCTTACTCCGGACGCCTTGAGGCATCGCGCGGCATTGAGCAATGTTGAGCTCAGCTCATCCTTGGTTGCAGCTGAAAGTGGCTCCGGTGCCCTCCTCAAATGAGGAGGAGTGTATCCCTGGAGGAGGAGTAACGCAATCGTTGTGTGTAGCCAAAAATGGAATGTACCTTTTTAGTCATGGGAGGAGTGGAGCAACACCGAGGCCCTGCCAAGAATGCACCGGCCGTTTTGAGGTAATCGCTGTGGAGGAAAACTGGCTGTGCTGCCGGAGACCAGAACTGCATCGCAGATCTCAGCACGTTTACCACGGGGCCACGCAAAAAGCTTCCGGTGAACACAGTCTTCTTCACGTTCTGTCCGGCAGCGGTGAGCGAAGCTATCTGGGAGATGTTGTTCACTATCATCCGAAGGAGTGACATAGCAATGTCCTCCTCTCGCCAATGCCC
>NW_003314371.1:0-41044 GCF_000143415.4 Selaginella moellendorffii
TAGCCCAAGCATGTATTAATCATTGATTTCTCTATCTTTTTATTAGTAATTTAACTTCCTCAAAGCCGATTGCTAGCTTTCTTCTTTTTCCAGAGAGTTAGCTTTTGGTGCATTAACTAGTCTCTTTGACTCTTTTTACTTGTTGTTAGTTTATCTTTCTTCCTAATAAATCAAAAGTGTAAACTTGAGCGTAACTAATAA
Source organism: Selaginella moellendorffii (assembly GCF_000143415.4). Lineage (NCBI taxonomy): Eukaryota > Viridiplantae > Streptophyta > Lycopodiopsida > Selaginellales > Selaginellaceae > Selaginella > Selaginella moellendorffii. The sequence goes on from NW_003314371.1 coordinate 202, forward strand.
AATGTGACACAATTAGAACAATAGGATTAATTGTAGTGTTTCATCTACAATTGAGTTGATGACAGTTGTAGCATTATTGTTATTTTACTTGTATATGGCCCAAGTATTCATAGACTTCATTTGAAATAATGGAAGAATGCTCATCAAATATTAATCCTAAAACCTAGTATCAACAACTCATGGCAATTATAAAAGTCAACTCAAGTTTGTTAGTAATATTAGATCATCAGATGCTATAAAAGTCATTTAAAGTTGCATGACATTTTTATTTGAACAAAATGGTAAAACACTTTGTGCCCCTTTGACATATGCATACTAAAGAGATGGTATATAACCATTTCAATTTGAATGTAGCAAATTCACATACTTTATGATCATTTGTTTGAAGGTTTGAACGAGCCATTCCACCAAACCATGTGAATGATAAATATTATAAAAGTGTGGTATATCTCTAGCTAATGTGAAATGCCTCTGCCATAAATATAAGACCATTATAATCCATTCTGAATAAAAATGCTAAAACACCACTTGATTGAGGAAAAGTATCCAACAATACTCACAAATGCACTAAGAAAAGTATTAACTTTCACCCAATAAATCAAGTAGTTGAAAACAATAATGATATACTTATTGCTAACAATTGACCATAGAAAAGACCTATCAATCAAACATTGCAACCTTAAATGAATAGAAAAATTATAGTTATGTCGCAAATGTGACTTCAAGTATTGAAAGTTACCTGTCGGCTAATCCTTACAGACACTTTTTTCTTACTGCCATGATGGCATGAGGTCAATATTGCTAAACCTTTTATCAGTCCCTTTTGTACTAGTGAAGTTAATTGGGCATTTCGAGTGTACTTAAATCAGACGAGCATAAAGATGGAATTCCTACATGTTATTAGCTAAGCATACTTAGCTAGGTAAGGAGTTCCTGTCTTGTTATATCTTGCATTAGCTAGTGACAAGAACCCTTGCATATTGAGACTAGTCCCTCAATAACACTGGATGATAGTTTACTGTGTTTGCTAAATACCTTCGCTATCATGCCCTTTGTGTTAGTTTCATTTCGGTCTCAAATGCTATTTATGGAAAGTGTCTAAATTCGCTTATTTGGCATATTTACGAAATGTAGAGATTGTCCTTAACACAATGGTGTTCGCCCTGTGTCTAAATTCACAATCTAACACCATTCCATATTTAATAAGTTTTGAGCTTGTCTCAAAGTCTAACTCTTGGTACTAAAGAAGGCTCAAGGTGAAATCCCAAAATCCCAAAGCATGTGTTTCTCAAGGGAGGGGGGGGGATATGAGGGGTTCTAAATGTATAGTAGGGATAGTGGGTAAGTCGAGCATGACTAACCAACATGAGGCATAGTTTAGCTTTTGCTTGCGTGTTTGTTTTTGTTCTGCATCTGGCTTGGGTCTATGCCCAAGTTCCATTCCATGCTAGCTAGTGAAGTACCCCCATATCCTTGCGTTAAGCCACTGGTATGCTGAAATAACGCCAGACTCCATTTGCCTCTGTTTTGCGTGCTAATCCTAGCGTTGGGATGTTGGATGCTCTAGGACTATTTTAAGTCACTCCGTGCCCATATCCCTTCACTCCTTGGGTTGTACACTCAAGAGTTGCTCTATGGTCTGGTTCCTTTGCTCCTCGGCTCCATGCTTAGGAGTTTGGTTCTGTTCCTTCATTCAATAGCCCAAGGCCCTGAAACTCAGGTTCTGCACCATTGTCCTTTGGACACGTGGCATGTGACACATGGCACATGGAGGGTTGCAGTTCCGCTTCATGGTCATCCTTGGCAAATCACCACAGGATAAAAGGTGAAAACCACGTATGCTACAAGTTGACTCTAACTATCCTTTTATAACATGAAAGGGAGTATGATGAGCTTGGCACTAAATGCAGCTATACACATACTAAATAACATTATGTCAGATCTCCCACCTAAAGAAATATATATACGACTTTTTAATCATATGACGATGTCCTATATGTCCATCTAGAATAGAAGAGTTATAGTAAACATGGAGAAAGCATGAAATAAAGATCAAAAGCACCATCAACCATAAATGGTTATTAAGATCAGTCCCCATAAAATAAAGAAGGTTGTTCTTAAGGCAATATTGAAAATGTAAATATCAAAATGGCAAATCATTAGCAAATGATTCAGGATTCTTAAACCTATCATGAAGCCTTTAAATATACAATTAAACCTTTTGAGCCTCATGAATATTGTTAAGATAAGGTAAATTTAGTTTTGCATCTTATGGATACTAGATATTAAGGACAACATCTGCTAATTGCATGAAATCCTTATCCAAAAATCCACTAATGTTGGAATAATAGGCTTATCAGAAATACAATAAGAGAGTGAAAAAGGGACAGAAGCTCAAAAAAAGGCATCAACATTAGTTATAAAACTCTTTGGGTAATATATAACTTTGAAGTCATATATTTGAAACTTTAAAGTATAACTAACAAAAAATTTCTTTTTCAATATTAAAGTGACCTCAACAAAGCTAAACCTCTGATTTTTAGGGTTTGTGGCAGAAGAACCCTAAGAACCATACAAAACTTCTCAAAACCCCCAAATTGTTACTAAAGACTCCTTTATCATATAATAAATCACCTTTGTTAATTGCAATATATGGTTGATGTATACAACTAGATGATGTTGACTAGGCACACTTGTGTTCTTTTGTATTAACACAACTCCAAAATCAATATCAAAAGTATCCATACCATAAAATGAAGATCAAATGTAAATAGGATATACAAAAACTAAAGGAATCATCAACACCTTTTTAAGATCTATAAATCCCACTTAACTAGATGAAAAATTCTGTGCAAACTCAAGATGACACACATGCACTACAAGCTCTACCTCATCTAATGCATTTACATATGTATGGTCGTGCCATAGAGAATGAAGATTGCCTCTACTATATAATCCAAATATAAACAATAATATGGCTGAGCAATAAAAGGCGAACTTAAATTAGTATTAACCAATAAAAATAAAATAACAAGGGATCTCTTGTTATAAAGTCAAGCTTGAAAAGTAAACGCTTAAAGAACTAGTGCTAAGTGAACCTCTTGATGGTATAAAAATGGAGGCATCACTAACTTATTTCACATAAATCCCTCCACTACTTGTATAATTCCTCATTTCCTAAAAGAATCTCAGTGTCAAGACTTTCTACCACAACAATATCAATAAGACATTATTGATACTTAAACCTTCACCCATGTTAATTCGGGAAATGCTAACCCTAAACCATAAAAGCTTAAGAAAACTTTAAACCCTAAAATTGGCTGATAATGTGTAAGCGACTAATTTTTCTATTTTACTTTAGTCACTTAACCACACCTTTGACCATTTGGAGGAGTCTTACTCACAACCTCCATAAGTCTTATTTAGGACTTAGGGACGTGCTAGCCCCGTGAATGGCATCTATGCCATTTATCCTTTACATTTGGTCCAAGTGCTCCACGTGTTTGATCCCATGACTAACACTTAAAGGTACCACTGATATATCAGTCTATTATGCTAATGCCATGCTCATTTGCCCTTGTCACATTAGTAATGTAAGACCACTTGCATCATAGTCTCGTTTCTTAAAGACTGGGCCATCTACCCATGAATGGTCATCCCTTGACCACACCTTAGCACAACTAAAATGCTAGGAGACATAAGGAACACCCTTCCCTAATGTCCTTTCTTCTGTCCCCAAGTCCCTCTTCATCCACAGCCATGTTGGCTGACACTATCATCTGGTTAATGTCCAAAGGCTTGACCACTAAGTTTCACTATCCTTTAGGACTTCCTCACCATATGACTATATCATTGGTCACTACACTAAAGTACTACTCCTCTTCCTTTTCAAAATCTAAGACTTTGGGACGATATTTCAAAACACCGTTGCCTTATGTGAGCTTCATGGGTACTCTCCCCACCTTCTGCCTTTAGGTGCCCTAGCCATGTGGCTAGAGCAAAGTTCTAATGAGCCATGCCAAGTATCCAAGTAGGTAGTGCCACCCATATTTAGATTGGGAGCATCGACCATTCAATCTCCTAGAGGAGCTAAAGTCGGCTCTTGAACACTTCACTAAGCTACCCCGCTTGTTTATTTGTATTCACTCTAGCCTTGGACTACTCAATGGTTTTATTATCACCCAACACGTAGGCATAGCCTTCTTTAGTCACATTGGCCTTTCCTAGCCAAATTAGCTTCACTAGAGTCCTCCCCCTACTATACTTTTGGAGCTCATTAAACCCCCTAGGGTTTGGGAGACAAATGCTTTGGGTTTTCATCCTTGGACTCGAAATCGAACTTGAACTCAGATTTGGACTTGAACTCGGACTCAGTCTCGGACTCAGTCTCGGTCTCAGTCTTGGTCTCGGTCTTAGTCTCAGTCCTGGCCTTAGTCTCTTTCTTAAACTCAACCTTGAACTCCATCTCGGGTCCATCTTGGACTCCAACTCAGGTCCATCTCAGACTTCATCTCAGACTCTAACTCGGGTCCATCTCAGACTTCAACTCAGGTCCATCTGAGGTCTATCTTGGACTCCATGTTAGACTCCATTTTGGACTCCATCTCGAACTCCATCTTAAGTCCATCTTAGACTCCATCTTGGGTCCATCCCAGACTCTATCTCGGACTCTTTCTCAGACTCTTTTTTGGACTCCATCTTTGACTCCTTCTTAGACTCTTTTTTGGACTCTATCTCAGACTCCATCTTTACACTTCCATGTGTCATGTGTTAGTCCTCTTGTGTCCCTTTTCTAGGAACTCATTTATTGTTCATTTCATGCTCATTCCTCAAGTACTTCGTTGGGAGTTCCACTCCCACTCTTGACTTTTTGAGTCAGAGCTTTTATATGAGACACAAATCCTTAAGCCCCAAAGTGGAGCCGAAAGGGTGCCATGTGGTAGTGGCCGAAGCGGAAGCCAAACAAGCATAACACATTTGGATTAAAAGCTTCGACTTGAAAAGTCGAAAGCAGGAGTGAAACTCCCAACGGAGTGCTCAAAGAACAAGCACGAGGCAAGCAATAAGAGAGTCTCTAGAAAAGGGACACAAGAAGACCAACATATGACATATGAAGGAGTCTGAGATGGAGTCTAAGATGGACCCGAGGTGGACCTGGGATAGAGTTTGAGATAGACCCGAGATGAAGTCCAAGATGGACCTGAGGTGGACCCAAGATGAAGTCTGAGATGAACCCAAGATGGAGTCCGAGATGGACCCAAGGTGGACCCGAGATGGAGTCCGAGATGAACCCGAGATGGAGTTCAAGATGGACTGAGATGAAGTCTGAGATAGACCTGAGATGAAGTCCAAGATGGACCGAGATGAAGTCTGAGATGGAGTCCAAAATGGACCGAGATGGAGTCCGAGATGGACCCGAGATGGAGTCTGAGATGGAGTCCAAGATGGATCCGAGATGGAATTTGAGACAAGACCGAGATTGAGATCGAGACCGAGACCGAGACCGAGTATGAGTTCGAGATTAAGTCGGAGTTGGAGCCAGAGTCGGAAATACTAATATAGGTTGGGTGAAAGCCCAAAGCGATCGTCCCCCAGGAGGGTGCTACAGGGGGTCCCAAAAGTATAGTAGGGAGAGTGTGGGGGTTGGACTCCAGTGGAATTAATTTGGCTAGAAAAGGCCAATGTGGCCTAGAAAGGCTATATTCGCATGTTATATGATGATATAACCACTGAGAAGTCTAAGGCTAGAGTGAATACAGACAGAGAAACAGGGTAGCTTGGTGAAGTATTCAAGAGCCAGCTTTAGCTCCCTTGGGAGATCCAATGGTCAATGCTCCCAGTCCAAGTGTGGGTGGCACTACCTACTTGGATACCTAGTGTGGCTCATCGGAACCTCGCTCTAGCCACCTAGCTAAGGCACCCAAAGGTGGATGGTAGGGAGAGTACCCACAAGGCTCGTGTAAGGCTGCGGTGTTTCGAAATATTGTCCCAGAGTTCCAGACTAAAGAAAGGAAGAAGAGTAATCCTTTTGTGTGGTGACCAAAAATGCGGTCATGTGGCAAGGAAGTCCCAGAGGCCAGTGGGGCATAGTGGTTAGGCCTATGGGCCTTGACCCAGTAGCAGTGTTAGCAAACACGGCTGTGGACAAAAAGGGATTTGGTGAGGACCAATAAAAAGATATTGGGGAAGGTTGTTTTCCATGTTTGTGGGCATCCTAAGGATGCTAATGAGTGGATCTAGGATGATCACTCATGGATGATTTAGTCTTTGACAAACAAGACTGTGATATAGGTGGTGTTGGATCACTAATGTGATAAAGGTGAATGGGCATAGCTTTAGCATAACGAATTGATATATTAGTGGTACTTTTGAGTGTTAATCATGGGATCAGACATGTGGAGCACTTAGACCAAATGCAATGGTTGAGTGACATGGATGCCATCCCGAGGCCAGCAAGTCTCCAAGTTTGAAATAGGACTTTTGGAGGTTGTGAGTAAAACTCCTCCAAGTGATTAAAGGTGTGGTTAAGTGACTAAAGTAGAATGAAAAATTTAATCACTTACATTTTAGTCCAAATGTGTTAGATAAATTATTTGCATTTTAGGTCTCTAGTACAATCCATGATTACGACCTACTTGTAACATCATTAGAGCATTAAAAATAGCTAATGTTCATTTTCTTCTGCTGGCAAGCTTTGAGGATCCACCACTCCCTTGCAAATTCTCCAGAAACCTTCTCCTCCCTACTGGCTTTGTCCATGTCCCGTATGCTGCATTCCCGTGGATCGTGCCTTAAACGCGTACTCTCCTCAAGGGAGGTTCCCACAGCTTGTACTCTCAACCCTTAACTATCTCCACAGTAACTCAACACACGCAAGCTTTGGTGGGAGTTTTACCATTGAAGAAAGGATTCGAGATTGAAGTGCACAACATGGATTATCTCCACGAGTGCCAGATGGTGGTGACATCTGCAATATTTGGGAACTACGATCATCTGAAGCATCCTGCAAGCTTGAGTAGCACAAGCGTCAGAATGGTCTGCTTCGTAATGTTTGTGCCACTTTGGAATTAATCCGGCACAAAGATCCTGGTGTTCAGAGAATAATCCACGTCCAGAGCAATGCATACGCCAAGCCAAAATTCCAAAGATGCTACTCCACAGGCTCGGGTCACTTCTCTGGATCGACGGCAAGCTGTGCTTGGCGGTGGATCCTATCCAGATACTAGAGATATTCCTCTGGAGGAGCAACGACACCATGACCATCCCCAACCATTTCCAACGCTGGGATGCTTTTGAGGAGGCCAAGGCTGGCAAGATGGAGTTCATGGTCTAGTGCCGTACAACAGCAGTGCCAGGATGTTCTCGTGCCTGTGGTTCAACTCACCCCGACATATATGCGGTTGTGCGGGACAGGGTCATCACCGGATCAGTATGTTCCAAGATTGCGAGAGGCAGAACATAACCAGGTCCACTTCAGTCTAAGACTAGATTGTTTTAGAATAAACATGTTTATATGCCACTGTGGAACATATGTATAATCAAGTGCATGCAATGCATGAAAGAAAAAGGACATCTTAAAGCCGAAGCTGTCCACGCATTTTAGCTTTCAAATCTCTCCATCTTGTGTCTCATCTTTCTTGTTTCTTGCCCTCATAACTGACAATGCACTCGGGAGGCCATATAGCGGTATGATCCCCATCTCCGGCTAGCACAACACAGACAAGTTCGAGATGCTTCTGAAAGCCTGGGGCTCATCACCACACCTCAAGGAGACGCCCAAAAGTTGATGATCAGGGTGGTGAAGCATCTAGTATCACCACCGCAAAGCTTGCTTCTTGGAGCATAGCAACGGGGAGCGACCAAACTGGACTCTTTCAGGGCCCATTTCCACCTTGGTGACTAGCAGCATCAACGCTGTAGTGAACTTGATGATGCGGCGTGCTTGGATCCACTTGGAGTTATGTTGTAGATGGATTGCGATTGAATCCAGCCATGTTTTGGTAGTTGAAGGTGTGGAAACAATTTGAGAATGTGTATATTTCTTGGTTTATAATTTATATTTATAGCATGTAATTTGTAAAGCAAATTATAACCTAAGACAATCCGGTGACAACCGAATACAACTTGATGAGAGAGGCGGCGGCGGCCGGTGGGACCGGTGATGCGCTAATAATCCTCCCTTGGGCGTATGCCCGGGTCGCGGGAGGCCAGCCGCCACTCGGGGTTGGGGTAAAACGCGCTGGGTGGGGACAACTGAGGACAATCAAAATCAACCAAGGACAACCAAAGAAAAGAAATTTAATCCAGGTTATAGAATATTCATTAGAATCTATAGAACCTCTGGATCTCAAACCAGTTTTTAAATTGATGATCGGCTAGAGAAGAGAGAAAACCTCCCTGCTTTACTCGGACAAACTCGAGCAAAGTGTTTTCGACTGCGTCAAGCTTATCCAGCTGCTAAATCACCGAGGCTTGCGCCAGGGACCTGGAAATACTTTGCGCCACGCATGCCAGTTGCTGCGTTGGACCGGTAAAATGAAAATCAAAGACCTGATGCTGCTTGCCAAAGATCGGAAGGGCCGGGGAGAGCTCTCTGCTGATGAGTTGCAAGACGTGGGCTCTACTACTTGGTGGTCAGCTTTTTGCGAACTGCTTGAGTGACGTAGTCGATGTAAACCTGAGTGACAAAAGGATGTTACGAAGGAAGCTCTGTACAAATGAAAGACTTACATTGCCGTCGTATGATAAAGATGCAAACACCCAGGGGTCTCTAGCACTCCACGCGATGCCTGATTGACAAGCGGTTTCACAAAAGGAAGTACAAAGTGCGCGAAACAAACCGTAAATGCTGTCTTCGTGCTCGTGATGAGAGCGAACAAGGGGATCCGAAATCTTTGGAGAACTCAGAGAACTGAAAAAGAGATGTAAACAACGAGCTAGCGTTTCAATCGAGAGGTTCACAAACCTTTTAGATTTGCCTTCGGCAGGAGGAGGTACGTACCAAAGGTTCACCATTGCATCGGTGCCTGCGCTCTTCAGCTCAACCAGTATAGGTTGCACATTCAAGAGTGACAACAAAAGCTTACGAGAATCAGTTCTTCGTACCGACGGTTGTATTGTACTCGCAATGTCCTACAACTGAGAAGTTAGCACAACCCGAAGACTTATCGAGGAGAAAATAGTCACCAGTGTGCATGCCCAGGCAGTTCCGATAGTGGCATACCCGACATCCTCAAATCCCATACTCGAACTTTTGAGTCGTCTCCAGAAGTAACCTGAGAAACCGACAGGCACTCGAATCCAGAGGACAAGTTTGATGATCATACTATTGTGTGCTGCCGTTTTGGATTGTAATCCAAGTCACGAACTTGTCCTGCATGAGCTTGATCCACAGTGCTCGCTTCTCTGGAACAAGAGACACATCAAGTTTCAAAAAGAAAAGAACTTGCAGTAGGATCTTACTTCATAGTTCGCAGATCCCAGCACTTCAAGGAAGTTCCACACGCAGTGGCGACGATGTATACGTCGTGAGGACTCCAACAGCCTCCGGCCATCTGCTGCAAGCCAGAAGAGACACGCCCCAGCTCCTGGTACACAAACGCAACACGAGTATCTCAGAAAATCTCCGGTTTGCAGACTCTTTACCTTGGCAGGCTTTCCAGACGGATCCAAATCCCAGACATATAAATTCTCAGCGTCGATGCTAACTATCTGGTGATGTTTCCCTTTCGGGAACCAAAGAGTGCTGCAAGGAAGCGAAACACAATCGGTGTAGAAGAGAGAATACACTCTACGTACCATTTGATGCGCTGTGTATGTCCGTCTAGAGAGGCTAGTTTTTGCAAAGGCGTGTTTGCAGCACCCCTTGCTCGCTCCGGTAACTTCCAGATTGCAGCACCGAATTCACCAGCTGCACAACGAAGAATCAATAAGAAACAGGGAGAAAACTAGTAGAAGTTGCTACATCTTACCGGATGCATACACAGTGGACAAGATGCTCACATCAAATGGACAAGCCGAGAGTCCCCAGATCTCGGAAGGATGCGTGTATAGTCCATCGAAAGCTAGAGCTCCGGTCTTGTCTCCAATTTGCAAGAGGTGTATCTACATTCCAACCAAAAGGAAAACAAAACGAAGATAGCGGGCGAAAAAATCTCCACTCCACACCTCATTCTCCTCCCGCAGGCTCAGCGTACCAACAAGAAATCGCGTCCGCTGCGTGTCAGCTACAACAGCCGCGATGCATCTAGCCTGAAGAACAAAAATGATCATCCGCATTGTCAAGAGTCAGATCTGCGATCGATCCAGCGGAAGAAACAAATGGCACCTGGTACTTGACGCCATAGGTGTTCTGCGAGCCTTGCATCGCATCCTCCTCTCCTCCTGCCCTAAAATGATCGTAGAATATTCGAAGATTCCGGCTCTACATTTTAGGGTGCCACACACCTTCTCGTCGTGCTCGGGTACAAACGAGAAAATTGTTTCGAAGTTTGCAATGGAAGGATTCTTCCTGGAATACCATGGAGGGTTTCTTCTTGGTTTTCAAGAACAAAATTACAAGTCTTAGAAGGTGCTCTTTCGCGCTTTGAGCTAGAGACCAAGTGAGCACTGTGTTGGATTGTTACATGCTTGACACGGGAGAAGGATTCAGTTGCTCACTGTCGTCCTCGTAAGATCGAGAAGTTTGCCACTTTCATGCCTGGTTTTACTTTCTTCCAGGACACTGACTTTGAAATCGCATTCAATGGCGGTTCCGTTTTGAGGCGGTCAACGAGGTCAACGCGGTCAAGGGCTGGTAGACGCCTCATGACAGATTTTTGATCAGCTCGAGGCCACATGCAGATGCCGAATTAACGCTGCTTCGACTGAGGATCTAAAATACGTGGACGAGGTACTATAGCATTAGGAAAATCGTCTTAAATTTCTTTGAATCTCAGGTGCCTTTACCTGATCATCTCGACAACTGGGCGCGTACGATCATGGTCTGGTCCAAGCCATTGATGCCATGGGTAATAGCTTTAAGTTGCTTCTTCTGGTTTTTGTCGAAATAATGCTTCTCATCCTCTGCTGCGAGTACGTGCTTCCGAGGGACAGGCCTTCTACGATCCGGACTTGATGAGATAGATAGAGAAAACCAAATACACGTTGCGAGTTGAGTCGATTCTCATGATGGAATTCGCGACTTGATCCACAAGTGCCACGATCTGGCCAAAAGCTTACACCACCCAGAACGCATGCAATGGAAAGTAAAATAGAAGAGCTTGTTGCTTGTTTGGTTTGAACATGTTGATGGTACCATACTGACGCGAGGCTATTTTCTGGTCAGCTTCTTGCGAACTGCTTGAGTCACGTAATCGATGTATACCTGAAGGAGACAAAGAAGGGTTTTCTACCAGTAAAAGACATACATTCCCATCGTATGATAGAGATCTCTTGCACTCCAAGCGATGCCTGTTTGACAGATTAAAAGACTGTAAAAGGATGGGACACAAACCAAAAATGCTGTCTTCATGCTCGTGGTGGGATCGGACGAGATTTGGAAAGCTCACAGCTGAAAGAGATGTAAGTCGCACACAAGTGTTTCAATCGACAGGGTTACGAACCTGTTAGTTTTGCCTTCAGCCGGAGGAGGTACGCACCAGAAATTCACCATTGCATCGGTACCTGCGCTCTTCAATAAGTTGCACATCCAGGAGTGACAACAAAAGCTTGCGAGAATCAGTCCTTCGTATAGATGGTTGTATTGCACTCGTAATGTCCTGTGATCCACAACCAGAAGATACAGAAGTGTGCGTGTCCAGGCAGTTCAGAAAGTGACATACCTGACATCCTCAAATCCCACATCGAACTTTTGAGTTGTCGCCAGAAGTTACCTGAAAATTCCAACAGGCATTGAAACCGAGACGAGAGATGAACAAGCATACTATTGTGTGCTGCCATTTTGGATTGTAATCCAAGTCACGAACTTGTCCTGCATGAGCTTGGTCCAAAATGCTTGCTTCTCTGAAACATGAGACATATCAGGAAGAAAAATGCAGTACTTGAGGATCTTACTTCATAGTTTACAGATCCCAGCACTTTAAAGATGCAGTGGTGACGATTTCTATGTCATGTGGACTCTAACAACATATTTTACTATTTTTCACTGTAACAAGCTAAAGTGATGCTAGTGACAATAGTGTCCAATTTGGTCAAACCCCAACTGAGTGCTGATGTGGTAAGTGGGTGAGGGTCTTTAGTTTGTATGGGGAGGATGGGAAGAGACAAGCAATGGGCATTGAGTGTGAGCATGTGAGTGTATTTTTGTGTTTCAAAGGTTGATCTCCTTTGGTTTCTCTAGTTTCTTTGTTTGTGGCCGTGAATGGAGAGTTAGTTCTTGTTATTGTGGAAATGAGGGGTAGCCACATTGCTCTCACGAACAGTGTGTGATTATCCATTCCTGGACATATGTGGAAGATTGATGATTGCTAAATTGAGCATCATGAGTGGTTGTTAATTTGAAAAATGTAAATAGAGCCTGCTTTATGTGGCATTGGAGACTTTCAATGAGAATCCTAAGGGCATTGTTGGAAACTGATGCAGCAAATCGAGGCAAAAGCCTAATTTTTGAGGCATAGCAAGTGAGCCAAACAAGAAATCTGTGTTGAACACTCTATGCGTGTGAGAGGAAGTTTATTATGGCTAGTTGCTAACATTTCTTTTTTGGGGAATGAGGCAAATGCTGCTTAAGTCTAAGAAATGAGGGAGACAAAATCCCAACGGTTGTGTTTGCTAAGCAAATTGTCAAAGGGCCAGGTTGAACAAGCTATAGTGGCTTTGAGATCAACAAGCTATGGTGGCTCCAAATTCTCTCAAGTTGTTATAAAGGATTATAGAGAGTTGATTTTGATTCTAATGGCTGAGTATTTTTGCTAGATTGTGTTATGTCGAGGGTTATGGGCGCTAGGGTGTTTTATATTGTGTTCTTGTAATCTTTTTTGGTTTATCTGGTTTCTTTGCTTAAAATAATCGTAGAATATGCGAGAAATATGCATTTTAGGGTTCTTGCATTGGGGAGCGCCATTCTTTCGATCCTATCAACTGGATCCCAGTCGGTACGTCTTGGCAATTGCGTACATTGGGCTCGAATCTTGGATCGCTTCGGCGCTTGCAATCGCATCCGTACGGCGCCGCGGCGTGGAAGCAGGGATCCATGGAAATCAGCCTGGAGCAATTGGCCGTGGCGCTGCGATCGTCATTGTCAGCGAGGAGGAGCCACGGTTTGATCCCGGCCAGGCCCTGGGCGACGTACCCAAACGTGGATCCGGGGCTCGTGACGAGCTCGTCACACATTGAGAGCAGTACCATCTCCGCCAGCGCCTTCTCGTCGTGCTCCAAGTTGTCGGTCCTCTGCGATTCTTCGTGGCTCGGGGAGAGAACTCTCACGACTCCATCCGATTCCAGGGAGAAATCTCGTAGCCTCTGGAAGAAGAACCGATCCAGCGATGTCACGAGCGCCGTGGTCTTCGATCTGGATCTGTTCGACGGGAGATCAAAGAGGCTGTTTTGGAGGAGGCACTGGATCATCGCTTGGGCGAAGCTGGATTGCGAGTGCGGTCGCAGGCCCAGATTGGGCGCGAGCTGGCGCATCTGGATCCCGATCAGCTTGGTCGAGTCCGCCATGGAGGCTTTGTAGAATCTAGAAGCTTGATGCCACACGGAGTTGGATGGAGAGAACAAGTATCGCCCAAGGTGGTGGAACACGACGGTCTCTTGCTCCGCCGGGAAGAGACGATCGAGCTCGGCCTTGAATTGCGGCACCGCGTACAAGCTGGGAGCGTAGTACTGGCTACTCCGGATGGACAGCCACGCCACTCGATCGCCCAGCGCGCGCTGCTGCCGCTCGCAGAAGAAATTCTCGCCCAGGCTTGTCTCGCTGATGATGTCGATGGAGAGGTGGCTGCCGAGCACCCGATCGAGATCGTCGGCGCAGAAGCGATGATCGAACTTGGGCTTGGGATCGCCGAGCGCGAATTTGTTGAGGATCTCCCGAGAGACTAGCCAGGAGCTACGAGGGAATGGCTCGCAGAAGAGATTTGCCATGTCCTCGCCGGGATCGATGAGGAGCACCCTGTCCGTGAGGAGCGCGTAGAGGAAAGTGGCGGCGATGGACACCATCTTGTTGCCAAGGCCGCTGAAGTTGATCCACACCACGAATTTGCACTCGCCGGTCGTGAGATTCCCGCGGCGATCCCAGGATTGGGGATGATCTGGAGCGCAGCGCGCGTGGAGATCTTCGTACGAGCGCAGTCTTCTCTCGAGGTTTGTAGATGGGATGTTGCGATCGATTGCGGCTGCACGGTAGTATAGGTGCCGCTGGAGCCGGCTCTGGCATCGATCGTTCTCCCGGATGGGCAGCAATCCATGCAGCGATTCTCTATCGCGAGAAGCTCTCGAGGAGGAGAAGTAACAAATTCCTTTGGCTACCTCCCAGATCCGAAACTCTAGAACCAGCAAGTAGATAGAAATCGCGAGAATTCCCGGCACTAGCATTTTCGTCGCGCCCATCCGGCCCAAAGTTTGGTGATCTCCAAACTCCCAAAGTTTGAAATTCCAAAGCAACGAATATTCTCTGATTTGTGCCAGGGTACGGATACCCTGCCGTCCGTACGTCTCCGAGCTCTCAGGAGCTATGCTGTGCCTCTACGCTAGGGTTTGCGGCAGCGCAGCGAAGATCCGGGGCGCTCTCCACATCGGTACGTCTTTCAAGCTGCAGGGATCCCGAGCTCCATTCTCCGCGGCGATCGCCTGATCCGGACGGAGCGGCGCGAGAGATCGGAGGGGAGCGACAAGATGGACAAGGTCGCGGGATGGGTTGGAGGAAGCCTGGCGTCGGCATTCTTCGCGTCGCTGGAGCGATCGTCGTGCGTGACCTTGTCGACCACGGACACGGACGACGAGGAGGACGTGCCGCTCGAGGTCCGGGTGGATACCGGGCACCAGAGCAGCGCGTCCTGCGCGGATCATCAGGGCTACAAGCTGGGGCTCGTCGGCCACGACAAGTTCGTGAGGAGCAATCCCATGTCCGATCGCTTCGGTGTTCTTGGCTTCCACCACGTCGAGTTTTGGTGTGGCGATGCCTCCAACACCTGGCGGCGATTCGCGTGGGGGCTGGGGATGCATCTGGTGGCCAAGTCGGATCACAGCACAGGGAATCACACGTACTGCAGCTACGTGATCAGCTCCCGTGAGCTCGTCTTCGCCTTCACTGCTCCATACTCGTCCAAGAAGGCCGACCAGGAGCTCAGCCAGATGCCACACCCGGGCTTCTCATCGAGCGACGCGCGGCGGTTCTTCTCCATGCACGGGCTGGCGGTGCGAGCGGTGGGGCTGCTGGTGGAGGACGCGGAGGAGGCTTTCCGGAAGAGTGTTCTTGGCGGAGCTCTGGCGGTGTTTCAGCCCCAGGAGCTCACGGACGAGGCCACCGGCACGAAGGCTGTGATAGCAGAGGTGAAGCTGCTCGGGGACGTGGTGTTGAGATACATAAGCTTGAAGGGATTCTCGGGAGCTTTCTTGCCGAATTACACGCCGGTGGAGAGCCTCCCGCTCACTTCCGGGTTTGTGAGGCTCAGCTACGTTGCGGCGAATGTTTACAACCTTCTCGACACCGTCAACCACATTGTCAAGTTTACGGGATTCCACGAGGTGGCCGAGTATACGACGGACGACGTTGGGACCAAAGACAGCGGCTTGAACACCATGGCTCTTGCGAGCAACAACGAGACGGTTGTTTTTTCGCTGAGTGAGCCGACTTACGGGACCAAGCGCAAGTCGCCCATTCAGACTTACCTGGAGCAGAATGAAGGCTCAGGGATCCAGCGCTTGGCTCTTCAGTGCGACGACATTTTTGGGACTGTGAATGATATCCGTGATAGGATCGATGCTGGTGGCTTTGAGTTCTTGCCAGCTCCTGGTCCCGAGTATTATGATTCCATGCGCGGAAAAGTTGGCAGCGTTTTGACTGAAGAGCAGATACTTAAATGCCAAGAGCTCGGTATTTGGATCGACAAGGACGAGCACGGCATTCTCTTACAAATATTTACCAAGCCCGTAGGAGACAGGTACGTGTGTCGTATTTCCTTGGCACGATCTAAGTTGTTTTCTACGCAGGCCCACCCTGTTTCTAGAGATCATCCAGCGTTTGACTTCGATCGAAAGCCAGAGTTTTCAGGCGGACAAGTTCGATGTTGTTGGGAAGGATAACTTTTCGGCACTGTACCGATGCTTGGAAGAGTATGAGAAGACTCTGGATGCAACACGGCAGATGTAGCAATGTAAGTTACTGGTTCGTCGACAAGCAGCAATGAGCTACTCAAGTAAACGCTGTGCATCCCCTTGGACGTTGGGTAGGGTCGTTTGGTTGGGAGGAGTATTTCAAACTTAAATGCGGGGGTGGCTGCAAATATGTGTTACGAAATTGAATCAGATGGTAATGTGGGATGTGGGAAGAACAATCAGAAAAAAAGAAAAGAAAAGAAGGAAAGTCCTCTACGGAACTACGCAAGAAGAGAACTCAAGGACTGTGCGGGGGAAACTCGTCTCGTACATTTAGCCATTTTTCTTCTTCATTCATCGGCGATGACTTGAAACGTTGGAGAACGAGTATCAACACGATAGTAGCTACTGCGCGACAAAAAAATTCACGAATAATTTGGAACTTGAGCAGCGGCAGGCTGGGACGTAAAACCAATCGGTTTTCGTTCATGCTTTGATCTTCTTGGGAGCTGCTTGGTTGTCCAAGACGACGTAGCTTCCACACCTGGGACACTGTGGATTCTTTGGGGACAGCATGACGTACATGAGGCAGCTCTTGCATCCGGTCACTATAATTCCAGACGAGGAGCAGTCGTCGCAAGAAGAGGTCCGTTTGTGGTCCAAGTTGGTCCCCTCGGCGGCCAGTTTTGATGAAGAAGAAACAGCTGCTAGATTGCGTGGAGAAGCCGGCTTGCATCCTAAATTCAGTTCCAGGTCCAGGTGCTCTTCCAAGGTGGAAGTCGGGCTGTTGTTTTTCGCGTGGTGAGCTTTGACGGAGGTGGCTCGGCTGCTGTTGCTCTGGAGGAGATCGAGGCAGAGAGACGAGCTCCGATTCAACGAGCCAGACTGTAGGAGCCGGGGATCGTCAATGGTGCTCAAACCGGTGCTACAGTTGACGAAAGTTATGGAGCCAGACTGCGGCAAGAGAAGAACTTTCAGCCAAGAGAAAGGAAGAGGAATGGACAGCAATGAGTTCTTGGTACCTTCAAGTCGAGGCGCTTCTCCCATCCGGTTGGAAGCGGTGGCTCTTTTTCGTGATCCAGATGGACAGTCTCCGAGGATTGGCACGGACGGATTGCTGGCGGAAGCGGTCCCGAGCTGTCGACCGGCTTTCCCATCATCAGGCTGAGGATCTTCTGGGGGTCCTCGCTCCAGGCGTGTGGCTCCTTGGCACTTGTCGTCTTGATCGAGCTTGTGCACAATTCAGCAGCCTGCCAGCCCAGCTCCATTGTTGCAACTGTCATCCGGAAGTGGAAGAATACGAGGCGAAGAGGTGGAAGGAAAGATGGGATAGGACGAAGAAGAAGAAGAAGAAGAAGAAGAAGAGCAGCAGCAGCAGCTATAGATGGCTAGATAGATTGGAGGAAACGGGGGAGAAGGGAAGGAGCACAGGGAAAGGAAGACTAGTATAGAACGAGAACGTGAGGGACGTGCTTTGAATAGCAGCGGAGAAGCGTAAAGGATGCCAAGACTCTCCCCATGAGCTGCATACAATGATAAGTAGGCGGGCGAGCTCTTTGTCCGGCCAGCCAGCCAGTATTTCTCTTCAGAAAGGTGGGGTCTGCAGCCCGTGCTTTGCATTAAATGCAGGTATCTTTAAGCAGCACTTCTCAGCAAGTAAGTATGCGATCTCTCCCCTCATTTTCTCCTTGCTTTCCGTTTTTTGCTAGTTGGCTTTCCTGGCTGGTGGTGGTGGTGGTGATTGACTAAGCAAGCAAGCATTCATGCTGGCATTTGCATTTGCATTGGCAGTGATTGCATGCTCTTAGTTGAGATCTCGCCGATTTCAATCCCATCATATACTGAAGTCCAAAAATCTCTTTAACCACCCGAAACAGGGAAGACGAGGAGGGGGGCCTCTCAAGTGGTGAAGTAGCTTGCATCAAGCCAAATCCACCTGACGCTCAGCGGCAGCAACAGCATGAACGAGGTGCATTATGGAGAGGGTGTGTGGTCCAACAAAGGAAAGCAGCAATGACGGAAAGAAAAGTGAGCGACTTTATCAGGCGTGCATCAAGCGTAAGTAGTAGCCAATGCTGGTAAGTATATATTCGGGTTTTCTTTCCTTTATCTTCGTGTTGTTTCCTCCTTGCATGTTTCTCCTCTGGCTTCTTGCTTGATTGCGCTTCCTTTTTTTTTTCGTTATGGTTTGAGTTTAGCTGCATTAAGTTAGTCTAGATGCTGGTTCCTGAGAGTGCGGGTGGGATTTACAGGTGGTTCAGAGGAAGCACTGTTTCCCATGCCATCTATCAATTAATGCTCTCTGACAAGTACATTCATTGCTTTCCAGGTCGCCACCACATTTTCTTTGGTCAGCAGAAGGCGATCACAGCAACAAGCAGGAGAGAATTCGTAACGCAAAGCAGCTTTCGTTCCTCCTAATCGGTATGTTAAAAGCGGAGAGGGTGCTCCTGGCCTGGCTGCTTTAAGCTCGTTGAGGTATCACAATTCCTGGAACTATCTTTTGTTATGATCTCTCCCTTGTCCCTTTTTTTATTCTTTCCCCTCGTCGACTTTTAGGCTTTTGAGCTTCTTTCTTTATTGCTTTAGCCTTTGGGTTTGATCGTGATGCCTTCACATTCTCAGCAGAATTCAATGCGTCGCGCTAACAAATTTGCTTTTTGCTACATTGCAGCCAGGCATCAAGTTGGGGGACGGGTACTTTGACATTACCTGGCATTTTTCCCGTCTATCGTTTTCCCGCTTGTGCTTGCTGGTTGGAAGCCTGTAAGTTAAGACATATCCAGTTACAGTTACCTAACTATTTCAGCAGGGACACCACCAGCGGACTCGCACTATTTGGCCAGTGCATATCACTGGAAACGTTTGTTTGGAAGCATCCGCTTTTGTCAAGCTTCACGCTTAGACATTTGTTTACCCGCCTGCCAGAAGAGCAACAAGACTTTCGGGTGTCCTCCGAGGACATACAGGCTTGGACTTTCGGAGGTTATTTTATTCTGTTGAGATCATTATCACTGGCATTATCTCGTTGGAGTTGACCGGGTGAGTACGCTTCCCATGTTTTTTTCTTTGTTTGATTCGTTTTCTCTTTCTCAAGCTTCCTAAGTGATTTCCTGGTTGGTTTGGTGTTTCAGACTTTGGGCGGTGGTGAATTACACCGTCCAGCTCTTAAGGCACATCCCAGAATCTATAATGGCTGCTGCAGTCTATTTCCTTCAGAGCACACATGCTGAAAAAAAGTACCTAGTGTCGCTCTCGGGATGCATACACCATGCAGCAGCAGTTCATTACTATCTACTAGCGACGATGTACAATGCTTCAATGGTTCAATTGAAAGCTTGGTAGGCCTTCAATGGTTCTGTCTGGCGTTCGTTCCTCTCTCCTCAATGCAGGTGTAAATTTCTTCAGAGCGGCCATGAAAGTTTTCAGGCCATGGAGAGCTTTCAGCCATCGTCACAAATGCGAGGTTGCGTTTCTCTCTTTTATTTGCAATTGTTCCTTGCTGATACTTTATTGGTTCTTCCTTTCTTTTCTTTCGGCTTGAATTGAAGCTGACAGATGAACGCTATGATCGAGCAATGGTTGGTAGGACATTTCTCATGGAAGTTGCAGTGGTAAAGTAAGTTTTGCTTTGATCTCCTCGTGAACTTTGTAGTATTTTTTCTTCTCTTTCAGGTACGCTGATACTGTGGATGCCTTGAGCTGCAAAGTGCCCCTTGTGTCGGCGTGAAATCAACATCCCACAGGTAAAAGAACGAGCAATTTCCTTCCAAGCTATTTGCTTTTGTGGCCGAGGTAAACTATTAGATTTGTTTCCTCATCCTTGAATGTTGACAGGGAGATGCATTCAAGGAAGGTGTTGGCACAGCAGTTATTGAAAACGTTGAGCAATTCTGTCTGGTGTCTCTATTTGGGATCTTATCCTGTGTCTCTTCTCGCCAGAAGATATATCTCATGAACGGTGTGATGCTTCAATCAGGTTGGTTCTTCCTTTTTTTTCCTTGATATTAATTCGTTTTAGAAACATTTTGTTTGTGCATCGGTAGTGTTGCTGGCTGTTGGCATTCCAGCCAGTGAACGCATCCTAGCTGTGTACTGCACTGGTGCGTGGCTGCTACTTGGAAATCTAGGATCATGGATTTCTGTCCATATTTTTCTCTTCATCGACTTCTGAAACGAAGACCGACTTTTTGAGTATGTCATCGAGAACTGTTCTCAATATCACAGCACCGGGAAAAGCTACAAAGGATAAAACAAAGGTTTTCTTTCAATGTTTTCGTGCTTGGATACTGATTTCTTCCTTGGAACAGGACTCAGGAGCAGAAAATGAATCTTTTATCCAGTCGAATCAAGTAAGAGCATTTAAGTTTGTGGATGTTCTCAAGCTCAATCCCGTAGCTTACAGACAGTCATCGGACTTGAATGGTGCAAGCTTGTCACCAATAAATGCCCCGAACCCCTGCTCCTGTTCTGGCGATATACGAACCAAGTGAGATCAGATCTTTTCTCTTTCCTTTCTTTATGTAACAGGCTCACACACACTATTCACACAGAGCTATCTATCCACAAGAAGATCGCGATCTTCGCTTTACTAAGTGGAGCGAGCTCGCTTGAGGCCTTGCTCCGCTGGATAAGTTCCGGTAGCAGCAGTGACTTGCGAAGGGAGATTGCTGAAGCTGCGAATAAAAGAGGTGGGGAGGCCGGCGTAGAGCTCCACCACTCTCTTGATGTTGTAGTTGAGCTCCTTAATGAGCATCACATTTCGGGAGAGGCTCTCCGGGATCTGGGACTCCTGGTTGACGTTGATCTCCTTGATGAGCAGCCGGTTGTGGTCCAGCAGGAACTGGACCTGGTGGAAGGTTCTCTGGAACACACCCCATGCCTTGCCTTCTGCTCCACCCAAGCTGGAGTCCATCTCTCCTCAAATCCTGTAACAAATACTTCCAGCTTGTAAGCGGCCAGAAGAACAGAACTTGGGAATGAAAGCAACCCACCTTGACAGTGTTCTTGGTTTCTCTCCTGGATGGAAGACACCGAGGCTCGAAGCGATGGGTTTTCTTCTGCGAGGAAAAACCTTTGTGAGCTCTGTCACTTTCTCGCTTGCCTGCTTTTCTTCTTCGTTGGAAATCCGAATGTAAATCCTAGACAGCCCAAACGCATGAGCATTTTCGTCTAGTGACGAGAATAAAGTGGAAAAGCGACAACGTATGGGCACACCTTTCTATGCCCAGTTCTTGGCTCTGCAAAAGCCAGTTTTATTAGCACGCGCTGGGAAAGGAAAATAGTCGCACGAAACATGGACGCCTGGACGAGGATGTTCTTTTACCGGTGCGTCGTGTGCTGGCTGTGGCTTTCGTCTTTGCTTACGAGCTTTTCTTGCCAGACAGGAAGTGCTCCGCCACGATCCGTCTCTGGATCTTCCCCGTCGCGGTTCTCGGCAGCTCGTCCGCGAAGAACGTCCGGCGTGGGAGCTTGAACTGCGCCAGGTTCTTTTTGCAGAAGGCAAGGATGTCTTGCTCGGTGGCGGACTCGCCTTTGTGTAAAACAACGGCCGCGTTCACCTGGAAAAGAGGGTCGTTTAATGAAACACTGCTTCTCAGGAGAAACGCTCTCACCACTTCTCCGTATTTTTCATCCGGCGCTGCAAATGCCACGGCTTCTGATACTGCCGGATGAGCGAGCAAGACGGCATCCACCTCGAGGGGCGAAATCTTTTCGCCTGCACAAAAGCTTTAGAGATGAAAAAAGAAAAGAACAAGGATCACACAAAGACGCACCTCCCTGATTGATGAGCTCTTTAATTCTCCCGGTTAAAGTTACGTAGCCATCCTCGTCGAGAAAGCCTCTATCTCCAGTATGAAACCAGCCGAAAGCGAAAGCCGTCTTGTTAGCCTCGGGATTGTCCTTGTACCCCGTGGTCACATTCGGGCCGCGGATGCAAACCTCTCCCTGCTTGGTCTTCTCCTGCTTCTCGCCATTGTCATCCAGAATAGCCAGCTCTATCCCCGTTGGCTTGCCTACAGTCCCCGGCTTGTGAGGCCCGTGAGAAGGTAAAGGATTGGACGTCATCTGGTGGCTCGCCTCCGTCATCGCATACGCCTCCAAAACCGGAGCCGAGAAAGCCTCTTCCAAGTTCGCAAGCACCGCCGGCGCCAGCGACGCGCTACAGCTCCGGATGAATCTCAGCTCCGGATACTCGGCCTCCGGATTGCTCTTGTGACGAGCCAGCAAAATCTGATGGACCGTTGGCACCGCCGAGTACCACGTAGCTCCATACTCCTTCACGTCCTTCCAAAAGGTGGCGGCCGAGAAGCGTCCAGCGGCTGGGAGAATGGCTGTCCCACCCGATGTCAGCGTCGAGAGCAAGCTACACATGAGGCCGTGGACGTGGAAGAGCGGCAGCACCACCACCGTCTTGTCAGTCACCGAGAGCTCGTAAGTTCCCACGATATTCTTCACGGAGGAGGCGAGGTTGAACTGGGTGAGTGGCACCCCCTTGGGTCTGCTCGTAGTCCCGGAGGTGTGGAGGAAGAGGGTCACATCGCTTCCAACCGGATGTGGGAGATCCAGATCTTCCTTCTCGGAGTTTAGCTCGAGCCTGTTCTTGGGGGTGACTTCCACGATCAGAAAGCCCGTCTCTTCCTCTTTCCCCCAGTGGATTCCTGCCACTGGCAAGCCGAGCTGGTCAGCAGCCTCCTCGGCGCTCTTGTTTCCTTCCAGCCCTGGGACTAGCAGCAGCGACGATCCAGCATCTTGCATAGAGAATCGAAACTCCTCCGGTGTGTAGGCGGAGTTCAAGGGAGCTGCGACGCAGCGGAGCTTGGCCACGGCCAAGAACACCACGACGAACTGCCAGAGAAAAAGAAAATGCGAAATTTCGACACAGGATTGGCCCTATCCTCACGCGCTTACCTCGATCGTGTTGGGGAATGCGAGCGAGACGAGGTCGCCAGGATTCAATCCGGTGCGCTTGAGCTTGGACGCCGTGCGGAGAATCGCTGCCTGGAGCTCGGCGTGCGTGAGGCGCGGGCCTCCGGAGGCGATCAATGCATCGCTGTCCGGCTCCAGTGAGGCGCCGTCGACGAGGAGTTCGATCAGCGTGAGATTTCCATCCGAGGGAGTTGTGGCGGCCATTGCTAGATCGAAGAGACGAACACTACACGTGTCACGCAAGAACCCTATGTTCTAAAAGGTAAATAAACCCTATGTGACGGCATATACCATAATGTGACAGAATATACTACAACAGCGATTTTAGGGTTCTATAGTTTTAAAAATTTGAATGATAATTTTTAGATGCTCGATCGCCATGCGTCCTTGGACCTCGTAGATCCTCCCAATTCTTCCTTGCATGGTCTCCATTCGCGCATCGATCCATCCAATCGATCTCGCCCTGACGCCTTCGCGGGCAACAAGCTCATCCAGATGCACGGCAAGCGCGGCAGCGTCGAGGAGGCGCGCCGCGTCTTCGATTCGATCCAATCCAAGGATGATTACTCCTGGGCGATGATGATTCACGCCTACGCGCGCAACGCCCGGATGGATCACGCGCAGCAGCTCTTCGACGCGATGCCGCGGCGCAACCTCGTGTCCTGGACCGCGATGCTCAGCGGCTATGCCCGGATCGGTCATCTCGAGCGCGCCAAGGGATTCTTCGATTCCATGCCGGAGCACGGCCTCCACTCCTGGACGGCGATGCTCACAGCCTACGCGATCCACAGCCAGCTCCTCGCGGCCGCCAAGATCTTCGCGGCCATGGAGGAGCGCGATCGGGTCTCGTGCACGGCAATGCTCTCGGCGTACGCCAAGAACGGGCGCCTCCGCGAGGCGAAGAAGATCTTCGACGCGATGCCCGAGTGGGATCTGGTGACGCGCGACGCGATGCTCGCGGCATTTGCCGACGCTGGGCAACTGGATCGCGCAGAAAGGCTGTTCGAATCCATGGAGGAGGCCGATCTTGTGGCCTGGACTTCGATTCTCACTGCCGCAGGAGCCACGGGGCGCGTCGCTAGCGTCAAGAAGATCTTCGATCAAATGCCCGAGAGCGATCTTATCTCCTGGACCGTGATGCTGGATGCATTTGCCCAGAACGGGCATTTGGAGGAGGCCAAGCTCTTCTTTGATAGAATGCCCGAGCACACGATCTTCGCGTGGACGACGATGCTCAACGCGCTCGCCCAGCATGGATACCTCGACGAGGCAAAGCTTCTCTTCGATCGAATGCCACACAGAGATCGCTTCGCCACGACCTCGATGCTCGTCGCGTATGCCCACAACGGGCATCTGTGCGAGGCGCGCGAGATATTCGATTCCATCCACGGCAAATCGCTCGTCCCGGAGACGGCGATGGTGTCCGCCTACGCGCGTGCCGGCAAGCTCCGCCTCGCCGAGCGCCTCTTCGATCAGATGCAAGAGCGCAGCATCGTCTCCTGGAACGCGATGCTCGCGGGCTACTCCCACAATGGCCGCTCCATCGCCCTCTTCGCGGCGATGAATCTCACGGAGTTCCCAGACGAGATGTCGCTGTGCTGCGCGCTGCTGGGTTGCGCCCACCTCGGAGATCTCCATCGCGGTTGGGAGTTCTTCGTGGCTATGGCGATGGATTTTGTTCTAGCGCCGCGCAAGGAGCACTACTGCTGTATGGTGAGCCTCCTGGGGCGCGCCGGGCATCTCGCCCACGCCGAGGAGCTCCTCCACTCCATGCCCTTTGTGCCCGAGGCGCTGGATTGGACGTGTTTGCTCAGCGCTTGCCACGCCCACCGCGACGCCGAGCTCGGGGCTAAAGCCGCCAAGCTCGTGATTGGCATGGATCCACACCATGGCGCTGCCTACGTGCTCCTTACCAACACGCATCGATCGAGGGCGCTTAGAGGGCGATTGGATTCTTGTTCGATCGATCAAGTGGATTGAGAATTGATGACTCTCTCGCAGGGAATGATGATCATCGAGGCTAACAACAGCATTCCTCTCGATCGGGATGCCTGCATTGAGCTCATCCAGTCGTGCCGGAGCCTCGCCATGGCATCGATCGCGCATTCTAAATCCCAGCATCTCTTCCACAGCGATTCCTTCGTGAGGAATCAGATGATCCGGGCGTATGGGCGGTGCGGCGACGCATCGCGCGCTCGAGATATCTTCGATTCCTCGCCGGCAAACAGGGATCGATTCTCGTGGGGTCTTCTTCTCGCAGCATATGCCCATAATGGGCATCTTGAGCTTGCAAAAGAAACCTTTGATTCCATGCCCCGGCACAACCTCGTCGCCTGGACGACGATGCTAGCAGCGTTTTCTAATCGTGGACACGTGGCAGAATCTAAGCGGTTGTTTGACTCAATGCTAGAACGAAATATTCTGTCGTGGACCGCTATGCTTTCTGCATATGCCCAGGCCGGAAATCTAGAAAGCGCCAAGTCCTTGTTTGATTCCATGCCCGAGCACGATCTAGTCGCTTGGAATGCCCTTCTTTCGGCATATTCTATCAACGGGAATCTTCACGGCGCAAAGCGCATGTTTGATTCTATGAAGGAGAAAGACGTTGTGTCGTGGAACGCGATGCTTCACGCATATGCCCAATCAGGGCATATTGATCAAGCAATAGGGATCTTTAAGAACACTCCAATGCAATCCTTGGTATCTTGGACGACGATTCTTGTGGCATATTCGCAAGCCGCGCTCTTGGATAAAGCAAAAGGGCTGTTTGACAAGATGCCGGAGTGGGATATAGTCTCTTGGAATGCTATTCTATCAGCATATGCCCGGAGTGGGCGTGTCAAGGAGGCAAAGAGGCTGTTTGATGGAATGGAGGAGAAGGATCTAGCGTCGTTCATAACCATGGTGACGGCATATGCTGCTAACGGACATTTGGAGGAGGCCAAGGTCTTTCTTGACGGAATGGCACAATGGGACATTGTCACGGTGACGGCGCTGCTAACGGCATATGCTGAGAGAGGGTATCTGGAAGATGCTAAGCGCTTGTTCGATGGCATTGAGAATCCAGACCACATTCTCTGGGCAGCAATGCTTAACGCATATTCCCAAAACGGGTATCTCGCCGAAGCGCTAGAGCTCTTTCGAATGATACCCGAGCACAACAATTTCCTCTCCATTGCGATGCTCGTAGCATATGCCCAACGTGGGCATCTAAATCTCGCGATCTCTATATTTGATCGCCTACCGGAGAGGAACTTGATTGCCTGGAACGCGATCCTAGCATCATGCGTCAACAACGGACGATGCGAGGTTGCGGTTGAAAGCTTTCACTCGATGAAGCTCGTGGATGTCCCGGATGAGATGAGCTTCATGTGTGTTCTTGCGGGTAGTGAGCTCCAGTCGAGCGTCAGCTCCTTCCTCTCGATGATTACGGACTTTAACATCGCGCCGAGCAAGCAGCACTATTCTTGCGTCATTGATCTCCTCGCGCGATCCGGGCACTTGAGCCACGCCAAAGATCTCATCACAAACATGCCATTTGTTCCAGATGCTCTCGACTGGAGATCTTTACTCGCTGCTTGCAAGAGCTCCAACAATCCGGGACTGGGAATCCACGCCACGAAACAAGTCGTGAGTTTGGAGCCTAGAGATTCGTCGCCTTACATGCTCCTGGCGAACTTGACCACCGAAAACCAGGAACTTCTCTAAGATCTCGACGGAGCCGCTTTCATTATTATCCAGATGAGCTGAAACGAGCTCGATCCGCTTATGGAGAATCTAAGTGTTGCAACTATCTCTTTTTGTTGATGCTGTTAAGAGGCAAAATTCGGCTAAACAAACAAAGCTTTCTTCTTCTGAGCAATGGCTGGGACTTTTTTTTCTCTTCTCCTACAAAAGAGGAGGTGAAGCTGACACTGAACAACATTTGAAACGGGGCCTGGCACATCACCCCCAGGTAGTTGTCGTCCTCCAGCCGGTAGCATGACTTCTTGTGGAGAACTTTGTCCAAGGAGTGGGGTTTAGATTAGAAAGAGAACAAACTAACAATCTCAACATCACCCCACAAGAATACAGGCCGATGAACACAGGAAGTTAATGGAAACACAGACCTTGGTGCAAGCTGGCTATTTATTGCGGACCTGTAGCAAAGTGTAGCACTTAAAAATAAAGAAGAAACAAAAATAAACCTAATTTAAAAAGTGCTCCAGACATTCTCTTTAAGACCTTCTGGGACTTGGAATCACAGCCTTAAAAAAACTCTTCCATCATGTGCACAATTTTCACTCTCAATATATAGATCTCATCAAATTCACAACCACGTTTCAATAACTCAAACACCTTAATATTACAAACTAGCTAGATTTTCAAATAGTTTTATCATTTGAAAATTATTTTCACAACAATTTCTTGTCCTTTTTATGAAGAGTTTCTGAGCAAAGCTTGCCACTCCAATAGAATTGGAGTTTTGTGCAAAGCCATTGCTCTTGTTCTTGTGGCTGAAGCAATATCTACAGCAATATGAATTTACTTGGTGTTTAAGAAAGTTTATAATTTATAAATACAAAGCTGCATCACTTTGCTCCAATGGAAGAAGAACATGTTCCCATCACATTAGCTCAATGCATAAAGATAGAATGGGATCAACTAATAACTTTAAGCCTGAAGGCCAAATTTTGCTAGGAGTATGCTCAATGCCTCTAGGCTGTTAAAAACCAAGAGATTGCCTTAGCAAGGGCAGGGCCTGTGAGGCATATGAAGCACAAGACTACACTGGCCACAGGCCTTCCAAATGGACAAATGCATGATCAAGTTTATAGCCAATTGCTATCACCAAGGATGTCCAACTTGATCCTAGCTCAGCAGCTCAACATTGGTAGAAATTCTCTAGACAAGTTTTCAATTTTTATGGCAACAACTATATACATATATATGCATAGAATAAGCGAACATAACTAGGCATATAGGTGAACTTGAGTTCAAGTTTTTATTATTATAAATGGTGTTGAGTTAAGCTTTTGACCTCATCCTTTCATGCCAAGTGTGATTTTGAGGTGTCTCTCCTTTGTTTTATATTTATTTATCTTTCTTCTATTTTTTTAATTTTTATTCTACTTCATCCTTTTACTTTTGTTTTCATTACTTTTATCCCTCTATTATTTTTTTTTCATATTTTCATTTTGCTCCTCTATTCCATTTTTAAATCCTTCAACAATCTTTATGTTTTAGTAGTTAACCAAGTTAAGAAAGAGTATGCTAATCTTTTCGACTTTAACCTCTTGTCTAGGGCCAAGATTATAATGCATCATCCTATTCCAATTCAGGATAGTTGTTGAATTAAAGTTCTTGTTTAGCGTTAGTCATTGAAAAAGATCAAGATTTTATACATAAATGTTAAAGAGATGTTAAAGAAAGGTGTTATCTGAAAATTTCAAAATCATTGAGCGTATGAACATTATCTTATGACAAAGTCTAATGGGAGTATTCAATTTTACATTGACCATTGTCCATTAAACAAGATGATTATCTCAGATGGTATACCTTCTTCTTTACACTGCTAATTTATTGAATCATCTGAGTTGGTTCACTAAGTTAAATTTTGTTTCTAGGTCTTTACAAATGTTAATGGTTAAGGAAAATGTTCCCAAAGCTACATTTTGTACACCATTTAGTTTGTACAAGTTTTTAGTAATGTTGTACAACTTCTATCATCATCCAACTATAGAGTACAATGTGAATAAAATAATACTAGTTTCATTTTCCCAATTTTACAGTATATAAATAGGCTTTTTGCTTAATGGAAGGGATCGTTTGTGGCAAGTTAGATTACAAGTTTATGAAGTTTAATTTAATAAGCCAATTCTTTAAAATTTTTATATGTGCAATAATTAAAAGGCTTCATAGAAAGGGATTAGGAATAATTGGCACCATCTACAAATACATTAGTGCTTTTTCTTAATGTTTTTTTAAATCTTGGTCAATCAATTAAAGAACCTTAATTGCCTTCCATTTTTCTAAAGAAAAAGGGATAATATGAGGTCCAAATGTACAATTATAATGCCATATATTGGACCATTTTTTCTTATATATAAACTAAGGTATTTGGGTTAATTAAATATGCATATTTTTATATTTCATTTCCATATTCCATACACTCACAAAGGCAATTATATGCTTGAGATCTTGGGATATAATACTCTTTCTAGCAATCTTAGGATGCAAAACTTTTTCTAGCATTAGAGAGTTGGGTAGAGATTGTTTTCCCTAGATCCAGCAATATATAGGTGTGGAAATTGACTTTCCCAACACAAGCATCTAAATCTTCTAATTTCTATATAGAAATTTAATCATGGAATGCAATCCTAGCATCCTGCATGAACAATGGATATTCTCCAAGATCTTTTAGAAATGGCTAACACTCTCTATACATTCTTACCTTAAAATGTGTAAGAACCCATTACCCATTAACCATTGTGGAGGAGAAATATTTAAGTTCACTATACCAAGAATGATGATTCTTTCTATAATAAGAATCTTATTTCAATTTTGATGATTTGTATTTTGTTAAATATGTTTTAAGTGCAAATAACCTCTATATAAACACAGAAGCACAAGTGAAAATATAATCACAAATATATTAGGAGAAATTTAAGGTGCTTAAACCTTGACAGTGAAGAGAGGGTATCTGGAAGGTTCCAAGCATCTGTTTGATAAACGGGTATCTTGCTGAGAGCATGATACCTTTGCAATATATGCCCCACACGGGCATCTAGATCTTGCGATTTCCACGTTTGATTGCCTACTGGAATGCGATCCTGGCATCGTGTGTCAACAATGGACGATGTGAGGTCGCGATCGAAAGCTTCGATCTCCCGGATCGTGTTCCGGTCGAGCATCTCGATGAACTTTAGCAGAGCAAGCAGCACTATGCGTGATCAATCTCCTCTCACGATCTGGGCACTTGGGCCAGGTTAAAGATCTCATCACAAACATGCCATTTGTTCCAGACGCAGATCCTTGAATCCACGCCACGAAACAAGTCGTGAGTTTGGAGCCTGGAGATTCGTCGCCTTAACATGCTCCTGGCGAACTTGACCACGAAAACCAGGAGCTTCTCTGAGATCTCGGAGGAGCCCGAGTGGATTCTTTTCTTGTCTTTCGTTATTATCCAGATGAATGGATCGAACTGAGCTGAAACGAGCTCGATCCACTTATGAAAAATCGAAGTGTGCTGACTGTGTCTCTTTGTGTTGATGATGTTGGGAGGAAAAATTCGGCCAAACAAACAAAGTTTTCTTCTTCTGAACAATGGTGGGACTGTTTTTTCTCTTCTCCTGCAAAAGAGTAATCTCGAGAGAAAAATAGCGAAGCTCTCGAGCTTACCCAGTGGCTGATCTCTTGACGGCCTTGACGCCGAATGGCATTTGAAACGGCGCCTGGCGCATCACTCCGAGGTAGTTGTCTTCCTCGAGCTGGTAGCACCACTTCTTGCGGAGAACTTTGTCCTCCTCGATCTCGTCCGAGTACTTCTCATTCTCCTGCGCGTGCACGATTGCCAGGTTGCTGTAGTTTTCGGCCGACTTCGTGATAAACGAGGTCTCCTCCTCGGTGAGGTTCCTCAGGAACCTGGCCGGGTTTCCAGCCCAGATCTGCGAGGACGAGTAGAATCAATCAAAACAAAGTTTTGTTTCTTCTTTTCTGTGACTTACCTCTCCAGAAGGAATGCGGGTGTTTTGCGTGACCAATGAACCAGCTCCCACCATCGCGCCCTTCTCAACGTAAACTCCATCGAGCAAAGTCGCGCCCATTCCCACAAAGGACTCGTCATCGACAGTGCAGGCATGAAGCACCGCATTGTGGCCTAGAAACAAACTTCTCACAAACTTTGGCGATGAAAGGAAAAAAAAAAAAGAAGAATAGACGTGCTCACCGATTGTCACTGCGTCGCCTATAATCGTTGGAGCAACTTTGCCACTCATGCCCGTTCTTGCTACGTGAACGAGAGTATTATCCTGGATATTTGTTCCATAGCCGACTCTTATCTCATTCACATCACCTAAGTAGCAAAGAACTTAAACACAGGGAAGAACACACCAAAAAAAATCTCTTTTAGTACCTCTTAGAACGCAGCCATACCAGATGGACGAGCCTCCGGCAACGCTAACATCCCCAATAAGCGTGGCACTGGGAGCTATAAATACATTCTCCATCACTTCCGGCTTCTTGTCGTAGAGATTCATGAGCGTCCGATGCCTATTCACTGCGGCGCGCAACGATCAGTCCCTAGAAATCACCGCGCAGCTAGAACCCTAGCGCGAGAGCCGCAAATATTCCTGGGAATCGAGTCGAGACTTACATTGCTCCCGGAAGATGTAGTTGCCTTGAATCCTGCATCCCAGCCGGTCCAGCGCCTGGCCAGTCTCGCGAATCCAGAAGCCGATCTGGTAGAGCGCCCTCCCCGCCATCGCTCGCCCGCTCCACAGGCTCTGGAAAACCCCTTGAACCTAGACATTCCCGAGAATATGCCAAATCGAGAATGATTTCGTGCACATTCTGTCAGTCCACAAACGGTGTGCCGTTTGTGGCATATTCTGTTACTCGTAACAGGAATCGAACGCGCGTCATTTACAAAACCGTTTGAGCGGTGACGTGGCCCCCTGGTTATAAGCCTGGTTAAAGATCTCTCTCTTTGTTTTCTCGCTCGAGTGCTCTTTTGCGTGAGCTCTCTAGCTCTCTAGCGGCGATATTTCCAGGGTTTGCTCGGCCGCCGCGATCGATCGATCTAGCGGAGGGGAGTGAGCGGCGGCGCAATGGCGGCTGGATCCGGATCGCCGACGAGCATTGTGCCCAAGCTCCAGATCTTCATCGGCTACGACCCTAGGGAGCACGACGCGTTCGAGGTATGCCGCCACTCCATCCTCCGCCACGCCACAATGCCGGTGGAGATCACCCCCATCAAGCAATCCCAGCTGCGCGCCAGCGGGCTCTACACGCGGACCAAGGATCCCACCGAGAGCACCGAGTTTTCCTTCACGCGCTTCCTCACGCCCTTCCTGGCGGGCTTCCACGGCTGGGCGATGTTCGTCGACTGCGATTTCCTCTACACGGCCGACGTCCGCGAGCTGGCCGCCCTCATCGACGATCGCTACGCGGTGATGTGCGTCCAGCACGACTACACCCCCAAATCGGCCACCAAGATGGATGGCGTCGTCCAGACGAGCTATCCGCGCAAGAACTGGTCGTCCATGGTGCTCTACAATTGCGCGCACCCCAAGAACATGATCCTCACGCCCGCGCTCGTCAGCTCCCAGACCGGGGCATTCCTCCATCGATTCCTCTGGCTCGACGACGCTGACATTGGATCCATCCCCTTCGTGTGGAACTTCCTCGTCGGCCACAACAAGATGGGCGATGGCGCCGGGCTCCCAAAGGCGATCCACTACACGTCCGGGGGGCCGTGGTTTGAGGCGTGGAAGGATTGCGAGTACGCGGAGCTGTGGCTGCGCGAGAGGGAGGATCTCCGGCGGGCCCAAGCGATGATCCACAAGAACGCGGCGTCGATGATCCACCACGCGGACGATTTGCTCAAGCTGGAGATGGATGGGAAGGCGCTGGAGGACCGAGTGGCGGAGGTGAGCGCGTGAGAGAGATTTTCCCCCCAAATCTAGCGATGGGGAACAAGGATTCTTTTCTATGCTCTAGAATAAGCGCTGTTCTTCGTGTAAAATATATTTATACATACACATTCTTTGGGTCTCTAGTGGCTAGGGTTCCTCGCGAAATATTTCGAGGCGATGACGACGATCCGGCGCTTCACCTGCGCGGATCTCTTCCGGATGACGCACATCAACTTCGATCACTTGACGGAGACGGTAAGCTTGTCCCTCCTCGCAGCGCTACCTAGCTTTGCTTCGATTGGAAGAATGGGATCGATTGATTCTGGCCCTTGTGCTTGTTGTTGCCAGTTTAATATGCATTTCTATCTCACTTATCTCTCGCAATGGCCCGACTACTTCCATGTCGCGGAAGCTCCCAATGGACATCTGATGGGATACAGTGAGAACTTTGTTTCTTTTTTTTTTTTCTCGGAGATGTCTCATTATTCTTTGTGGCAGTAATGGGGAAAGTGGAAGGCATCGGTGAATCGTGGCATGGGCATGTAACAGCAGTGACTGTAGCTCCAGAGTACAGGCGGCAGCAATTGGCGATGAAACTCATGAACATTTTGGAGGAAGTCACTGAGAAAACGTGAGTTCTTTCCGTTTTTTTTCTTTTGTTTTTCCTGCTGTTTTGCTTGCATTGTTCATTGACGAATGATCAACCATGGTTCCAGCTACAATGGCTACTTCGTGGATTTGTTCGTGAGAGCATCCAATACTCTCGCCATAAGGATGTACAAGAAGGTAACGAGTTTTCTCTTAAAAACCTCCATTGCTCACCGGAAAATCGTTCCTTTGCAGCTGGGATATGTAATATACAGAAGGGTGATCAAGTACTACTCCGGCGAAGAAGACGCGCTAGGTGCGTTGCTTTTCATTTTTGAAGGAGATGGCGTTCTATATATTTCTTGCGTTTGTCCAGATATGCGGAAGCCTATGCCGAGAGATGTCGAGAGAAAATCCATAATCTCGCCTAAGCAGATGGTCACTCCAGAGGAGCTGGAGTACGACTAGCAGCTTGCATGACCTAATGCAATAGAGTAATAAAAGATGGCGGCCTTTCTGGGGTATCCGAAGCGGAGGGTCTTTATCCATGCAGCGAGCGAGCAGGGGAGCGATGCGCAAATTCTGGCTACGAAGGTGGCGTTCGTGCCGCCGCCTGCCGAGATCAACGACATTTCGGGTTTGTTCAACTGGTTAGAAGCCAGGCACCAGGTGGAAGATGTGCTTACGGTGCGCGGTTGGATGCGGCTTGCGCAGCAAGAGGGGAGTCTGCCGTCCGAGTTCGACTTGCACGCCAGGAGAGCAAAGCAGGAAGTCGTGCCGACAGGAGTTTGTGAGTGGGGCGATAGCTTGGCCCTCAAAATCGCCCCGTCCAGCATCAACAACGAGAACTATATGCTGCTACAAGGTGTAGATCCTACAACAGGTCTCCGGCTGCCCAAGATCCCGGCGTTTTCCAACTATCGCCCTCAGCATGCCAAGCCGCCAATACCCTTGACGCTCGCTCATCCAGTGTTTGCAAGGTTTAAGGATGTTTTCCATGGACCTGGCCAGCAACCGGATCGGAACGATTACAAGTTCTACCTGAAGATGGCAAGTGCGTTTTCACGCTGTTACACAGATGAAGCGGACTACAAGTACGAAGCAGCTGAACTTTGGAAGCAATACACGGGCATCGAATTCATCAACGAGCTTAATACCGGGGGTGGCACTTTGGGGGCGCGGCTTTTCGCTCTGAAAGCTATTCTGGCAGCACTGGAGGCGAAGTTGGGACCTTTCCGCAGCAAAAGTGATCCGGGAGCACAAGCTCCGCAGTACGTGCGCCTGTACTGGATGAGGAAGGGTAACAGGAAACGGTTCTACAACACTTGTTACCCGGCGATTTCCATCGAGCAGCTCGGTACTCTTGTCCGGGTGAGTGCGGTAGCAACTCTGGATCGCTTCTGCTGCATGCCGCTTACGCCTTTCGTCAACTTCCTGCAACTCCAAGGTGACGATGTCCGAGCAGCTGAGCAAGGCGTCCGGTTAATCTTGGCTGTGAAGGTTGCACTGACGGAGCTCGCTGCTTTCTACACCAACTTCGAAAGCGGCCCACCGAGGGACTTGTTCTTCACGAGGAGCACTCCGTATCCGCTCCAGAACTGCGCAGCTGTGCCGAGGCGTTTCGGAGATAAGCTTGTCTACCTAGTGCAGCATGCTGAAAGGCTTGTTGTCGTCAAGTTCGTGCAGCGTCCTTATGGGGAAGACGTTCACAGGGCTTGGGCTGCAAGAGGTTGTGCCCCTGAGCTCTACGGGGTCTCTCTGCTTCAAGGAGGCTGGTGGCAGGTCAAGATGCAATATCTGGGAGAGGGTGACGGGTGGAAAGTCTTACAGGCGTGCCCGGATGCGGATGTGCTGAGGCCCAAGGTGCTTGAGGCTCTTGCCGCTGCGCAGCAGATTCCCGTGACTTCTTCTTCAGCTTCAGGTGAAGTTGGCGTTGGCGGTGGCGTACATGGTGACATGAGGGACGTCAATGTCATGGTGCGCCGCTCGGCAGATGGTACACTGGACGTGAAGTTCATAGACTTCGACTGGGCTCGGGCTGAGGGATCGACGTCGGCTTACTACCCGCCGTTTATGAATCACCTGCAGGTTAACTGGCAAGGTGGGGAGGATGGCAAGCCGATGAAGCAGGAGCATGATACTGCTCTGCTGTCGCTGAAGCAAGCGGCCCAGTCGCTCGACGCTATGGCAAGTCCACCATCGAGTTCGTGGGGACCTTTCTAGCCTCTCGTATGCCTTTCAGAGAATTCCGGTGAAGGAGTTCACTCCACTTGCTACTGCTCTGTTAGACTTTGGAATCCGCAATATCCAGGACAGCCTTTACGCCCTTTTGTTTGTCTAGCTATGGCGGCCATTCACGTCTTCTGGCATGATGGGATGCTCAAGCACGAGCCGCTTCATGGGATCTTTGACTCACTCAGCGGCGCAGGGCGTTTGTTGGCTGTCTTGGATCAGCACCCAGAGAACGCAACCCGGGTCCTTAACATCAAATCCATTCTCGAGAAAGGACCCATCTCTCCTCGGATCGTGTGGCACCAGGGAAGGATGGCAACCATTCAGGAACTTCACCTCTTCCATGACCCAGGTGGGTTTTTCGAGTCTCATCTCATCTCTTGCAACTCTTAGTTTCTCTTATCACAGATTATATCCAGAAGCTGATCGACGCTGACAAAGCTGGTGGCACGACGATCTTTGCTCCTGGAACCTGCTTCAATCCCGGCTCCTGGGAAGCGGCTCTTTTAGCTGCCGGATCCACACTTGACGCTGTGAAGCACGTCCTGGAGGGTAAGTCGAATCTGGCCTACGCACTGGTGAGACCTCCAGGCCATCACGCGCAGCCTTCTCGAGCCGACGGCTACTGCTTCCTCAACAATGCCGGACTCGCCGTCCAGTTTGCTCTCAGCTCCGCTTCTGTAAAAAGAGTAGCAGTGGTGGACATCGACGTGCACTATGGAAACGGAACCGCCGCTGGATTCTACTCGAGAGACGACGTCTTGACGATCTCGCTCCATATGGATCACGGCCCCTGGGACGAGTCTCACTCCGCCGAGTTCGGGCAGCCGGAAGAAGCTGGCACAGGGAAAGGAGTCGGATACAACGTTAACATTCCTCTTCCAAACGGGACCGGCGATAGAGGATACCAGCACGCGATGGAGAAACTTGTGGTTCCAAGGCTGGAGAGCTTCGAGCCGGAGCTGATCGTTGTCACCATGGGCCAGGATTCTAGTGCTGTAAGAAAGCAAGCTTCCTTTGCAGCTAGCTACTAACATTTTCGTTCTTCGCAGTTTGATCCAAATGGAAGGCAGTGCCTGACAATGAAAGGCTACCGTGTCCTGGGAAGGATGATCCGCGAGCAAGCCGAGAAGCATTCGAGTGGCCGGATGGTGCTCGTCCAGGAAGGAGGATACCAGCCATGCTACACGGCCTTTTGCGTCCACGCGACGCTCGAGGGTGTTGCGGGGGTGGACGAGGCGCTGCTGGACGATCCCATTGCCTACTATCCAGAGGACGAGACATACGCCATCCTCAAAGTGGCCGAGCTCGAGAAAAGACTCCATCAACTTGGTTGAAAGATCCAAGAAAAATGGAGGTACATTACCATTTCGTGATCTAGAATGCAGCGCTTCCATAACCCTCGTGATCTTGTGCGCTAGGATTGTCAGCAAAGATTGCAAGAGCCTAGAACACACCGAGAAGAAAAAAAATACAAAGATTCCAAGTCCGCGCGGCGAGAGCTTATTCCACAGGCAAAATGTGGCCAAAGAGATCTTACTCTCTCTCTCTCCCTCACGCCGAGGCCTCCGCCGCCGCTGCCTTGGCTGCCGCCGCCTTGGCTCTAGCTTCTCGGGCCTCCCGGGCTCCGCCGACCTGGTATCCCCCATCTGGGCGATCCTTCTCCTCCTCCCAGATGCCGCGCTTGGGACCTAACACCCACGCCCGGGGCAGGGGCATCTCGTCGATAAACTTCTTGACGAACTGGATGTGCTCGGGGTTGTGGGGATCGTACTCGTAGTCGAGCTTGACGGGCGGCGCGACGCGGTGGGTCTCGCGAGTGTGGTACCTGATGTCGAAGATGCGGTCGGGCTCCGTCTGCGGTATGATGGGCGTCACGTCGGGCGTGGCGGGCGACATGCGGCGGTACTCAGTCGCCTTCTGGTTCGCCTCCACGTACTCGGGGTGCGATGTCGGCCCCGTGAACTCCCACGGCTTCTTGACGACCTTACGGATCATCTTCCATACCGTCTTCCCTATCTCCTGGGCCTTCTCCTTCATCGTCTCTCTCTCTCTCTCTCTCTCTCTCTCTCTCTCTCTCTCGCCCTCTTCTCTCGCCCTAATTATAAATCTTC
Source organism: Selaginella moellendorffii (assembly GCF_000143415.4). Classification (NCBI taxonomy): domain Eukaryota; kingdom Viridiplantae; phylum Streptophyta; class Lycopodiopsida; order Selaginellales; family Selaginellaceae; genus Selaginella; species Selaginella moellendorffii. The sequence continues at coordinate 37,934 of NW_003314371.1, forward strand.
ATAAAATATTTTAATCACAATGCAAAGGTAACGAACAAATAATAAAGAACTACAAAATATATGGTGGTGCAAACCATTAATTTAAGTGTGTCTTACATTTAACAATAATGTAAATACTCTTTTCATGTAAAAGGATATTTTTAAATAAATTAAATATTTAATAAGAATAATTATCATTCAATACACATATGGCCAGGGCTCCAAAGAAGGATGGCATATCATTGCTATATCAATAAACAATGAATATATAATTGCATAAAGGTGCATCTTTTATTTACAGATGTGTGGATATATATTTTTTCAATTGCACACACTATTATAATCTATATAATCACTATAATAGCAATCAAAACATGATTATGTATGCATTATAATATTTGCATTGGCCATGCTATGCATATAGGGGCCATGCAATGTGAACACTTCATCCATGTGTGAAACCATGTCATCCCCTGTTTTATGACAGCAGGATTGCATGCTTCCAACATGCTATACACCACAATCTTTGTCAATCTGTTAATAACCTTATTTACTGTATATTGTTGCTGTAGGATTTTACTCCTCTAGATCATTCTTGGTGTAGAGCTTGAGTGCCAATTGTAATATGTGTGGCATTTGCAATTCTTTCTATTATGAGGTAGAGATTGGTGAAACTCTAGATCAACACCCAACTGCATTTAACTGTTGAAACATTGCAATTATATGCTCAATGCATTAAAAGGCTTAATCACATGCTCTAGTGCAGTAGTGGTGTCATTGAACTGGCATAACTTGTAGTGGATAATAACTAGTGCATGGAGGCTTATGGCCAACATTATTTTAGCAGGCAATGTCTATAATGCTCGGTTTAAGTGCATTTCTAATCCAATTGAATTTCACCATGCATTTTTGCCATTTTTGCCAAACTTAAAAGGCAAAGAAGAAGATGCTTATATAGCAAATAAACTGATGTAGATTAGGAATTCACATATGGCTATGTATGCTAATATATATATATGCCTTGAACAAAAGGTAATATCCAAAAGATTATTTTATAAGTCACATATTGTGTTTAAACAATTCAAGAACACATGTCTTTTAAATTTATAAATCTTACAAGATAATAAACTTTTTTGCCAAGCTGCCCACATTAGGTATACCTCCTTTGGGAAATATACCTCCCCCCAAACATGCAATCACAAATTTCTTGTTATATGACATGGCAACACAAAGTTTAATATTTATCCTTTATTATAAAATTGAATAAAGTTTTGGTTTGCTTAACCAAACCTATGGTAGTGGATATACCTAAGATATGATTGAATATTCTAGGATATTCTACCATCTTATTCATTTAGATTAATCTTGTATTTATAAAACAAATACTTAGTTATTCTTTTTTAAGTACTTATAAACAGTATTTAGAATCTTATCTATTTTTTATTTTTTACACTTGATAAGTTTATTTGATTATCAAGGATGATATGAGTCTAAATAAACTCTTTTGGTCAAATAATGATCAACCCCAAAGTGGTTGATAGTGATGCTAATTTATTTGCACATAACAACATTGAAATAGATTTGACAAAGTTTTCAATGATGATCCATTTTATGTAAAACTTTAATTGATACCTTAGAGTTGCACATTGAATTTTGGAAAAGGTCTTGCTATGGTTTGTTAGTTTAACATTAGCACTTGAAGTAAATTATTGGATGGAAATAATTGAGGTATTGACGTTTTTAGCACTTGTGTTAGTAAAAGTGGCATTATTATGTTGAGTGATGAAGAATTTTCCTTAGAGCTTGATTTTTCATATTATTTTTCTTATTAATGTTTCAATTCCACATTTGATCTTAAAGATGATTGAAAAAGATTGTTAATGCAATATGGATATCTGAAGTTATGGTTTTTGTGATTAAGATTTTGGATATTTATTTTGTATTTATGATGTCAGTTTTAGATATTGAGTATATAGGCATTTTGGTAAACGCTCATGTATTTTATTAGGTCATGAGAACTTGTGTTGAAGTGAACCTATATGAATTTGTAAGTAGGAGGAAGTTGATTGAGTCTTGAAAATTTACATTTCTAAACTAAGAGTGATTCTTTCTTTAAGTTGGAAAATTTTCTACAAATTTTTTTAGACTTTTTCAATGGTTAATCTATTAATCATTTTGCTTGAAAACCATTCTATTTTTGTGAGCCATTGCAAGCTAGTAAAAGGGTTAGAGTTAACTTCAGTTGGATTAAACATTAGTAGATAGTTTGTATGTTGCAGCCTAAAAGGGATGCCAACTTTTGAGGCTAAAATAGCTAAGCTAAATAAAAGGTAGAGTTAGTGTAGAAAAATAGTTGTTGTGCTTTTTTAAAAAGTGACATTTATACCTTTTTTTTGTAGTGTTATGCTTGGTGGCAAGTTGGACTTTGCATTTTATTAAACTCTAAGAGTAGTGAACTCTCACTAATCTTGACTTGGTTTTAGTGGTATTGCACCTTGGTTTGGTTGAGGATGATGATTGTAAGTGACTAAATTTTTCATTCTACTTTAGTTACTTAACCATACTTTTGACCATTTGAAGAAATTTCATTCACAACCTTCATAAGTTCTATTCCTGACTTGAAAACATGCTAGCCCCGTGAATGGCATCTATGCCACTCAACCATTTTACTTGGTCTAAATGCTCCATGTATTTGATCCCATGATATACACCTTAAAAGTACCATTGACAAATCAGCCCATTACACTAAAGCTATATCCATTTACCTTATCTCATTAGTAATCCAAAACCATTTATGCCATAATCTCATCTCTCAAAGACTAAACCATTTATTTATAAGTGGTCATCCCAAAACCACACTTTAGCATCCTTAGGATGTCTGGAGATGTGGGTAACACCCTTTCCCAATATCCTTTTTTCAATCCCTACTAAATCCCTCTCCATCCACTATTGTGCTCGTTAACACCACCACTGGGTCAGAGCCTGAAGGCTTGACCACTAAGTCCCATTGACCTTTGGGACTTCCTCACCACGTGACCATGCCTTTGGTCACTATGTAAAAGGATTGCTCCTCACAGTCCAAGACTTTGGGACAACACTTCAAAACACCATAGCCATACACGAGTCTTATGG
>NW_003314371.1:41225-42259 GCF_000143415.4 Selaginella moellendorffii
GTCCATCAGTATTTACTCTAGCCTTGAACTCTTTAGTGGTTATATCATCACCTAACACGTGGGTATAGCCTTCTTGGGTCATATTGGCCTTTCCTAGCCAAATTGATTCCATTAGAGTCCAATCCCCACACTCTCTCTACTATACTTTTGGAATGGAAACCCTTTGGAATGGAAAGGCTGAGTGGCATAGATGCCATTCATGGAGCTAATAAATCCTTAAGTCTAGAATAGGACTTATGAAAGTCATGAGTGAGACTCTCGAAGGTATGATTAAGTGATTAAAGTAGAATGGAAAATTTAGTCGCTTACAATATTAGTATTCAAATTTGGACTCGGACTCAAACTTGGTCACGGTCTTGTTCTTAGTTTCAATCTTGATCTTGGACTTTGGTCTTGGTGTCCATTTCAGACTCTTTTTTAGACTCCATCTTGGACTTCATTTCAAACTCCATCTCTGACTCTATCTTAAATTCCATCTCAGACTTAGTTTTTATACTTCCACATGTTATATATTGGTCCTTTCATTTCTTTTTTCTAGAGACTCACTTATTGATCACTTCATGCTCATTCCTTAAGCACTTCATTGAGAGTTCCATTTTCACCCTCAACTCTTCGAGTTGGGGCTTTTAGTCCAAATATTAATATTACATTTGTTTAGCTTCCACTTTGGCCACTACCATATGATACCCTTTTAAGCTCTATTTTGGGACTTAGGGATTTGTGTCATGGACAAAATTCAATAAACAATAAACCATTTTATAAAGTAACCTTATCATGGATTACCATTTTCATCCTTAGCACTAAACCAATATTCATCAATGGTTTGACACTAAAGGCTCACCATGCCTTGCCCATCTTTTAAGAAGCATAGTGTTTCAAACTTAAAGTTTCATTGGATCACCAATAGTAGTTCTTTATATTCGTTCTTTTAGTTCTCAATAAACTTGTTGGAGACACCTTCTCTATTCTAATTTTACTACTCATTTCAAAATAATCTTAGCCTCTACTAACATAATCATTGGACTCTAGAACTT
>NW_003314371.1:44911-46274 GCF_000143415.4 Selaginella moellendorffii
TACATGACCACATGGTGCTGGTCCTAGGGAAAGTGTAGCTGTTAGTACCTACACTTTGGGCGGGTTGGGATTATCAACGTTTATGCACCCACTTGACAAAGGGAGCATGCACAGATGTGGGTAGAAATTAAGTGGTGGATGAGTGGCTCATGGTAGGAGACTTCAACATGGTTGAGGATTTGAGTGATCATCAAGGCTCACTGGGAACCATTTAGGGGTGAGAGAGGAAGAGTTGTACAGCGCTAATGGAAGCCTTGGGAATACTAGACCTCCAGCATGTAGAAGGCTTCGCTGCTCATTCCCACCCGTTCACAAGATGGCAACTGACGGGGAGCCAAGCACACTTGGACAGGATTTATGCTTCCACCAGGCTGCGACAAGATGGAGGGAGGCTCAAAACATGGCCTGCATTTGGCACCTTTTAGGACCATGACCCACTCCGAGGCATCCTTAAGCTATAGGCAGATAAGGGAATGGCAGTGCAACGAAGGATCACCAAGGCTACATTAGTTGACTAGGTAGTGTTGGAGCTCGTTTGAGAAGCACTGGACGAGTGTAAAGGGGAACTTGTCTTGGCTCTGAATACCTGCTCTACTAAGCTTCGGGAAAGGCAAACAATGCTCAAGGGGGAAGTCCTGAAAGAGGTGAGGCTAGCAAGGCAAAAGGTGGCGGTGGCCTAAAGAATGGTACTGAACACAAACGATGTGGATAGATGGTAGCAACATTGGACAAGAGGGAAGCTGAGCTGCGAGACAAGAAATATGCAATGTGGAGTGCTGGACTCTGCACCATGGAGGATAAATGGGTGATGAATGAGAGGCTCCTTAATAAAGCTTTCTACAAGGGGATTCATCTAGTCACCAACACTCCCCCAATCCTGGGACTAAGGAAGGATGATGGAGAAGTAATAAAGGACTAACAAGGGATGTAGGGGCTAGCATAGGAGTTCTACCAAAAGCTATATACTGCATAGCCCTAGTCCTAGGATAGGAGAGATGTGGCAAGTAGGGTGTTGTCCTCTCTCCCGCATAAAGTTTCCGATGGGTACCTAGAGATGTTGATGGCAGATTTTTCATTGGAAGACCTTTACCAGGCCCTAAAACAGCTGAATGATGACAAGATGTTAGGTACAGATGACCTTCTCTCAATGTTCTATGAGGATTACTGGGACAAGATAGGCCTAATGCTCTTGGAGGCATGGCAGGGTGCACAGCAAATGGGGGCATTGCCTAGAGAGGTATTGGAGGGACAAATCACACTGATCCCAAAATGTGGAGACCTCTAGGAACTTAGGAATTGGTGCCCCATAACCATGCTTAACACATTGTGCAAGTTATATACAAAGGCAATGGCACTAAAGCTG
>NW_003314371.1:47832-65347 GCF_000143415.4 Selaginella moellendorffii
AGATGCCTCAAAGTAGGAGACTTTGTGGCAATCCAACAACAAATGGAGTGGAAGGAGTAGGATACAATGTGCCGTCCATTGGGGACATAGACTCGAGCATTCACAGCACTTACACTAGCGTGGGTAGAAGGGGACTTCAAGGTGTGGTTCGTTGCTTCACTGGAGCACAACACAGGACGACCTCTTCACGTTACCAAAGGAGATATACTTCTCCCAACGAGTGACACACAAGTGATGTTGGATATCATTGATGACAAGGTACATGGGAGGATCTAAGTTCTTAGGCAAACGCCCAAGAGGCTGGACATGGTGGAGTTAGAGGGCTTACTAGAGGGTGTTGGAACACTGCTATGGTGGCACCAACAACTGATAGAAGATCTAGACTAGGACCTTGCTGTATGGTGACAAGGGGCGAAAAGCTTCTTCTCCTATGAGGTTAAGGAAGCATGCAATGGACTGCTAACATCTAGAGAGGAGGCACGGGAGGAGATTCTAAGGCTGTGGCAGAAGTGGATAGAACAAAGGGTGGATGTGGAGTAGGTGGTGGACAACACGGTTCACTTCTAGAAGTTGCCTGTGTAGGAGAAAGTGAAGGTCACTTCGTGGCTGGTAGCCAATAACGATCTCTCGGTTGGACAGCATTTTCAAGATGATGTGAGTTGCACATGCAAGGAGTATGGCAGGATTGAAACAATCATGCATGCACTGTGGGAGTGCAATATTGCAAAGGAGGTATGGCAATATATTGTCAAGGACGTGAAGGAGTTGGGGGTTACACAGGAGTTTGAGGCTCATAGTGGGGACATTCTCCACTAGTTTGAGGGAAGGGCCCACATAGCTAGGGGATCTAGGTCCACTGGGATGTGATTGGGGCAGAGATAAGAGTTCCTATGTGGGAAGCTCTTGGCCATGCTCGATGGGCAATATGGCAAGTGACAGGGGTCCAAGCCTTGTGGGAAGCACGTAATTGGGTGCACTTTGATGGGATATAGGTTAGAGTATCATAGATGATGGTGGAGTGGTGAAGACTTACACTAACAGCTCCACCATGCTATCCTTTGAGATAGGGGGAAGCTAGAGTGGCTAGACGAGTGGCAAAGAACATGTTTTGGTGATGGCGACTAAAAAGGAGTTCAATAGAGATGGTGCCCCCTAGAATCGATCTTGCAGTCTGCACAAAGGGGGGACTTGAACCTAGATGTGGTATGACAGCAACGACTGCAGCCACTTCTACTTCAGACTTGGTGTCACTTGGGATGAGGGAGAGCTCCACTAGGTAGTGTGAGTTCAGGGTGGCATGCCCAATTTTTGTATTAGTCCTTATAAGACATTGGAGAATGTACATACACATTTCATTAAATGCAAACTCTACATATGTATCTATGAACAGCATCATCTAGGATGTTTGGCATGACTCCCCATGTTGATGCACTAACTTATATCCAATGTGTATTACAGGTCACAACTTGGGAACCTAGTTCCTTTGAGCTTCCAAATCCTCTCACTTGACAAACTAGTTGATCAGCCTATGATCATGTATGAACTCCTCTATATTTGGCCCTTTGGGCCATCCTTTTTGAAGTCAACACCTATAACTATGTTCTTCTGACTTGCCAATTTTGCTTAACAAGTCACTTGATTAGTGTAATTCTATGCATAAGTTTGAAAGTCCTCAAACATTGACTTTCGTTCAAAGGCATATCTTTGAATGCTTGGGAACTATTTCCCCAACATTGATAGCTTTACCTCATGGCAAACTTCAAGGCCACATTTTTGTTACGCCACTTTGATTTGCATATTCCTGTGAACCATTCATATTTATATTTCTAAGTACCAACCTACCCAGAATTGTCTTTGGGAACATTGAAGGGACTTTACTCTTTAGTTTGTCAAGGCTTTCACAAGCTTTTTAAGTGCCATATGGTTTACATAGGCAATTTTATACTTTAAACTCTTAATAACACTACAATACGCTTTCGAGCACTTATTTGATTCTCCACCCCTAACTTATATAACCACCTTTGGTGATGCCTTTTGAATCCTATAGTTTAGTTTTATCCCTTTATTACTTGCTTTTGGCTTTACATATTCCCTTTGGTTATTCTCTTCCAAGCTAGAAGGACTTTTTACCATGCTTTAGTAATTATTCTTAGGGATGAACCTACTTGATGGCCTAGAGAGTGGTTCCTCTATTTAGATATGCTCATTTTGCAATCCTATAGACCAGGATTAATGTTGCTACTCATAGGCTTCTATATACTTGACATTAGCCTTGTTAAAATCTTTTTAGCTTTGTTCAATTTAGATAACCGAACTTCTCTCATCTCTAGTTTTCCATAACCTTGGATATTGGATAACACCTCCTATCTATTATCCTTTAGGGACTTAGTCCTTTGGGCCTTATCTAATGCTTTTATGATACCAAACACCACTTCCTAGTGTTTTAGAGTTTTTATGTATCTTAATGATGGACTTTGTTTACAATGAGCATTTCTTTTTACCACATTGATTAATTATATTGCAACATAAGTAATTTATCCTCTAAGGGATATCTTTAGCCTCCTTTTTATCCCAATAAAAAATCTTAAGAAGTTAACTTTTACCAATATAATCAATTATGCCACACTTTTTGCTTAATTGCATTATAGTCGTGAAATTCTACAACCCAACCTACCAATCCCATTTCCGTTGGGATTCCTTTAGTAAGGGGTTCCCATGAACCCACCAACTTGACTTTAAGGCAACATCCCTTGAGACATTTAGGGTCTCCACCCTATCTGCTCCACAAGCCTATCCTCAAGACATTATATGTCTAGGTTTTGCCAATACAAAAGTAATCATTTCTTATATTAACTATTGGTTAACACTACTTTATAATGTTTACACACAACTCTTTGTCAAAGTTGTTGTCTTTTGTAAACACCTTTTTACGACTTTAGTATAATATTTTCTGCCATCAATGAAATACCTATTGTTTTTATACTTGGATTTCATGATCCTCTCAGTCCTTCATAAAGTATAACACACATCCATCCAAATAAGATTCCTCTAAGCCTTTAGGACCATCTTTTAACTCTATTAAGTCATCTAACTTTTGGACTTTGTTAATCTAACGTCCCATAAAGTCTTAGCCTTTTGACTATTTTTGAAGTGCCACCACACTTGAATGCAATTTCTTATATTTGCATCTTATTCATAAAGACTATCTTTGCAAATGTTACTCTGACACTTATTAATCCTTTGTTCTACATGGGCTATTTTTGCCCTTTAGAATTATTTTTCTATATGATAAGAATACCAAATCATCCTTTTAGTACACCCCCCAATTCCTTAGGTTATTCCGACCTTTATTAAAAGTAGCCCTAGCTACCTATATGTCCTTCTCCATATTTAACCTTTTATAGTCATTAGCTTTAATGAGCACCATCCTCAACCATATGAGGATAATCCTGTGACTCCTTTATTCTCTTAGAGTCTTTATCTTTCCCATGATCTCAACTATAATTTTTTTTATCACAACCACATTAACCAATTTACTAAGTCAAAGGTTCATATAGATCACATCCTTAACCCTCTAAGGAAAACCTTTTATTGTTCCCAAAATCCCAAAATCATTTTTTTATTAGCCCCTTTCTATCCACCACATTACCTACATATTCATGTATGAATTAAAGTGGAGAGTCATACTTTCTCGACATGCTACTCCTCAAGTATAACCCCATTCCTAGGACTTTCAAATGTCAATATCAAATAGTGATATACTTAATTAACAATAAGAGTCAGACCAAATTGTATGTGACTAAATTTTCCATTCTACTTTAATCACTTAACCACACTTTTGACCACTTAGAGGAGTCTCACCCACAACCTCCATAAATCCTATTCCTGACTTGGGGACATGCTAGCCCCATAAATGGCATTTATGCCACTCAGCCTTTGCAGTTAGTCCAAGTGTTCCATGTGTTTGATCCCATGATAGACACCTTAAAGGTACTACTTATATATTAGTTCGTTACACTAAAGCCATGCCTATTTACCCTTGTCTCATTAGCAGTTCAAAACCACCCATATTATAGTCTTGTTTCTCAAAGAATGAGCCATTTGGTCATCCTAGGACCACACTTTAGCATCTTTAGGATATTTGGAGACATGGGAAACACCCTTCCCCATTGTCCTTTCTTCGATCCCTATCAAATCCCTCTTCATTCACGGCCGTGCTCGCTAGGTAAAGCCCCAAAAGCTTGACTACTAAGTCTTATTGACCTTTGGGATTTCCTCACCACGTGACCATGCTTTTGGTCATTATATAAAAGGATTGTTCCTTTTCTTTTTTACAATTTAGGACTTTGGGACAACATTTTGAAACACCATAACCCTACTTGGGTGGCACTACTTTGTGTGCCACATCCACCACTTGAGAAATATAGTTTGGTCGAAGGATGTTCCAAGATAGAATGTCACCTTGTAAAGGGGCAACCCATTAGGCAAGTCAAAGAACTTGAGATTGATGTTGAAGGTATTGTTCATTCCCAATCCTCACATCCATTTATGGAACATAAAGACTCTCGATTCACGTCGTTGGGAAGTTGAAAGTAGTCCCCAATAACTATTTCCACATTGCCAACACTTCCCATATGAGAAAGAGGGCGAACCTAAATAGTGTTCAAAACCAAGAAATATTAAAGTTAATACATGTTTTATTTCATACTTGTTTGTGTGAAGCCAATGAAGACAACTCTTGGAGGTCATCCTTTGTAGCAATGGAGAGGGATGGAAAAAATGCATTTGTACATCAGCATATAGAGTGCTAGCTATTTTCTTTGACATCTACAATCAAATTACAATAAGCAAGGTCATTGGAAATCAAGTTCTTACTCTCTTGAACATCCTCGGTATGGAGTTGTCTTCGTACATTTCAAGCTGTTGGGGCTGGACGAGCAGTGGCAATAGAACCTGGGGAATGAGCAACTGTAGTAGGATGAGATGGGGCAAGAGAGTTTTCAATTGGGTTCTCCACTTGTCCCTCTTCGGTTTGCTCAATATGAATCTCCTCCTTGTCCTAAAGCATCTCCACTCCCTCCAAAAGTGCCTCTACAATAAAGTAGAAACATAAATTACTGCAAGGAAGTTTTACTCATCAAACCTAGATGACACTTGAGGTAGAGATCAAGCTCAAAAGGTGACAATGGCATTTGCCTCCACAACTCCAAGTACTATGGACAAAATTCTCACTCCCATGCAGTGGTACAATGGAACTCCAACTCATACATGCCAAGCTTCTTTCTACTAGTTAAGAGCTTGAGAAAAACACTTGCTATGTATACTAGATCACCTGGGCAATGATTTAAACACCTACAAAAGAGCCATGATTAAATAAGCAAGTCAATTTCTTGCAATATATCTATATGCCATGTGGCGTGAGAAAAATGGTTGGCCCAGCTGGTTCTTGAACCCCATGGAGCATAAGCTACCATCAGGAAGCCATCCATCCCCAAGCTCTTGAAAGAAAGTTTGGACATATTCCTGAAGTTTTATGCCAATGCGAGCATTGGTAAGAAACTTCGTATCCCATGCTTGAAGTAGCTTCTCAGTAGCCACAATACTCTGAGTGATATAAAGTTTCTCCTTCATCACATTTTCAAACTTGCTCTCTAGCCTCATGTTATTGTTACAATGCCAAGTATTGAAGAGCTCCAAGTAAAAGTTCATTGAAGGAGAGCTTTATTTTTGTGATGTTATAGATCAATTCTTCAGGTGTTTTACCATTTTTTACAAGGACAAGAATTTCAAAGTGGAATGAGAAAGATAAACGAGACTTACTACTATGAGAGTATATCTTTGCAATATAATCCAGCTAATCTTTATCGCATTTTATATCCACAATCACAAGTAGCTTCTTCACCTTTAACTTCTTCAAGTTCAAAATATGCAGCTCAATTTGTCACAGTTTAAGGTTCTTTTGGCCCTCATCGCATAATTTTCAGGTATGAGTTTTGCTCTACCTTGACAATTGGCTAAAAGGAAAACTTGTATATAGAAAACACAAGTTCATGCAAGAGAAGAATACCTTTGCCCAAACCGCAACCAAAAAATCCATAGGCACTTGATACCAAGTAAACAACTCTTAGCCTTTACGTGCTACAAGCTTTGCTTAAACTACTTCCATAACCTCACAACTATATAGCATCTGGATTTCTCAAGAGAGAGCATACCAACATATCGAAGGTGCTCGATATCATGAACAAGGTATGTGCTTGGAAAGCAAACTGATTAAACCTGTAATATAAGTGGTGAGAACAAAGGCTACTAATAAGGGATTCTTACATGTTGATCTTGTGACATTCCAAGTTGAGCCTCCAGGTTGGTTTTGATCCTCTACCTCCACAAGTATCACTAGAACACAAATATATTGCTTATCATCATCTTGGAACTTCTCTTGGATATCCTCCAAAACACTAGCCACTGGTGGTTTCCATCAATAATGAAGAATAGCTAGCCTACAAAGGCTTATATCTCCTTGTAGCACACCATCAAAATATCAAACTCTTGAGATTTCCTTTGTTATATCTAATCCCAAGTCTACTTGATCTTGTGAGTAACCATGTCTATGCAATTTGTTCTAGGGAATGATGATGACACAATAAATGATCCACCAGTGTGCCCAAGTCCAACCTCTGTGAAAGAGGTATAAATAGCCATGTTGAGGTTGTAGGCTAAGTGCACCCAATGACTCTGCTTGAGACAGCAAAGTGGAATTTGAAGATTTTGGGATCCTTTCCAACCTATTTCACCTAACACGTTGCTGATAGTTCATTCTTGAGCCTGGACAATAGTCTCACATACTCGCTCATTCAAGATCATATCAACCTCTAGCATAGTTACCACCTCATTTTTATGACCTTCAACACTAATGATATGTCTGCCATTTCTACCACTAAGATCTACCCCACCACCTATGGCACCAGGTGTTGCATTTTCACCACCACCACCAACTTCTCCTATGCTATAGGTAGGTTTTGCATTTCCACGCTCTCTAGAACCATATGGCTTTTGCATGTTGACATCTAGATCAGGATCAACCATTACTTAGATTTGGACACCACTGCTCCCACTATGGTTTTCCTCTGAAAAAACTCCTTGAACTTGTGAAGTGTCCTTAGTGAATCTAGCACAATGATCTAGTCTTTTTCCTAGAGAACAGGTCTATTAAGGTTGACCAGCACGCTTCTTTTGTTATGGCATGATTTATGTGTTTACATAAAAATGACAAAAACACTTTGAGTAAACATTTAAAAAACATTGGGAAGAAAAAATAGGAGTGATTTCTTTAGTATTGGATAGATTAATTCACCACTGAACCAATCTTCTAGCACCAAGGGAACAAAATAAAAAAAAAAAGGAGCACCTCCCTTAGTGCTAGGATCAATTTGGCAGCGAACTAATCTTTCAACACCAAGGGAATAAAAAAATAGAAAAAAAGGAGTAGTTCCCTTAGCACTAGGAAGATCCGTTCACTACTGAAATAATCTTAAAGCACCAAGAGAATAACAAGAAAAAAAAAGCCCAAAATTTGATGTGCTAGGAAGATCGGTTTACCGCCAAACCGATCATTCCAGCAAGAAGAAGCTGTGAGATGCAAGTTGTTGGCAAGCTAGGAGCAAGAGATAAGGAGATGGAAAAGCAGTAGGTAGGGAGATTGAGAGGCATACCTCGATTGAGGAGTGTCTTTCTAGTGTCTTGAAAAGCATATAACGTCTAAATTGAGGAGCATCTTGAAGCACATTGCGAGATTCAAGTGCTTTTCTCTCACCCTTCCTTGCTCAAACCCTAGCTATAAAACCCTAAAAATTAACAGTCACGATCAATAGTCACAATCAATAGTCATGATCAATGGTTATGATTTTCATTCGGCGATTGCTTCCTAGATTCTAGTGATAAGTCAATTTTTTAACAGTACTTTAATTTCCCAAATGGTAGGATATATTTATTGAATAAATCCACTATAAACATAGATTTGACATGTTCTTTCCAAGGACACAATCATTCAATACTTTAGATATTAAAATATGTGTAATTGATTGTGAGATGTTGAAATGAATGGGGTTATAAGCAAGAGGTGTTGATTAATCACGAGTTGTAGCGTTGATAACTTGTTCTCCCTCTCATCTTCCCTTCAAGAGAGTTTCATTTTTTTTGTGACAAGTGAGAAAGAGGTGAGAGTGATAAATGAGATAAGTGAGAGAAAAAACTGCTTATGAACCAACCTCTCTAAGCTTGACTTTCTCTCACTTGTCACAAAAGAATGAAACTCTCTTGAAGGGAAGAGAACATGGAGATGAGAGGAGAACAAATTATCAACACTACAACTCTCGTGATTAATCAGCACCTCTCGCTCATAACCCCATTCATTTCAACAGTATTATTCCTTTCACAATCAATTATACAATTAATATGGGTGGCTCTTTAAGATTTTCATATATCTCTAGATTCTTAACAGTTATATATTTTGTTAAAATAATTAACTCATCCTTTGTAAGGACATAGCTAATTAAAGTTCACAATATAGAAGAATATCTTTATTCTTTCTTCTAAGTTTCTCCTTAAATTTTTTCTAAATGCTTGAGCAAGGAGAAGATATAAGAGAATTTAGTTCGATCAAAAGCCTCCAATTTTTTAATTTAAGAGTGTTATTGGAAAGGGCTTCCTTTGCAAAAGATTCAAGCTAAAGCCAAGATCAGTTAGTTTGGAGAATATATATCACAATAAGGGTAAGCAAATAGAGAAATCCATTATTCTCGGTAGTGTTGTGGGAAAGAATGGGATTTAGTGGGATCTTGATAGATGTATAAGTTAGGAGGTTCTAATTGTAGAATCTTCGAAGTGAGGAGAGGAGAAGATATCAATTTCATAGCCAATTGCATAAGGAGTGAAGGATGAAGTTGTTATTCTCTCTAGCAATGAAAATAAAGAAGATGAGTTTTTGGACTTCCAAATAAGGAGGTGCATTCTTTCTAAATTGGTTTTTGATACAATAAATAAGGCATTTTGGCAATCTTAATCATTATGGCTGAAATTGAAGGAGTTTGAGTACATGAAAGGTGAGGAGCTTTTGTCTTCCTATAATGGAAATATATACTTCAAATTTCCACTAGCCAGTTCATCAAACAAGAAGAAGGGCATGGAGACACATCTTGATCCACATAATTAGTGTAGAGTAAAGATGACCAATTTATCCCATTTTGACAGATCCATGTCTATAGTCCATTGTGGTGGACAACTTGAGTGTATCATTGAGAAATACATTTCTAATCATGTATAGTGCACGTGGTTTTTACCCTTTACCCTATGGTGATTTACCATAAAATAACCATGAAGCAAAATGTAAACCCTTCATATGCCATATGTCGCATGCCACATGTCCTAAGGACAGTGGTGTGGAACCCAAGTTTTAGGGCATTAGGCCATTGAATGAGAACGGAGCCAAACTCCTAAACATGGAGCCAAAGAGCAAAAAAACTGGAGCATGGAGTGACTCCCAAGTGTTTAGCTCAAGAAACAAAAGGACAGGAGTACGGAGTGACTTGGAATAGTCCTATAGCATTTAACATCCCAATGCTAGGACCAACACGCAAAATGGAGCCAAATGGAGTTTGACGCTATTTCAGCATCTGGGGGCTTAACACAAGGATATATGTACTCCACCAATTGGTATGGTGTGAAATTTGGGTTTAGACCTAAGCCAAACGCAGAACAAGGACAAGCACATAAACAGGAGCTAGGCTATGCCTCAGGTTAGTTAACCATACCCAACCTACCCACTATCCCTACTATATATTTGGAACCCCCCACAGCCATCTGTAAGGAACCAACTCTCTGAGTGTGAGACACAAAATCCCTAGGCCCCAAAGTGGAGCCGAAAAGGGTGCCACGTGGTAGTGGCTGAAGCGAGAGCCAAACGAGCGTAACACGTTTGGACCAAAAGCTCCGACTTGAAAAGTCAAGAGCGGGAGTGGAACTCCCAACGAAGTGCTCGAGGAACGAGCACGAAGCGAGCAAAAGGCGAGGCTCCAAAAAGGGACCCGAGTTGGAGTCTGAAGTGGAGTCCGAGATGGACCCGAGTTGGAGTCCGAAGTGGAGTCCGAGATGGACCCGAGTTGGAGTCCGAAGTGGAGTCCGAGATGGACCCGAGATGGAGTCCGAGATGGAGTCCGAAGTGGAGTCCGAGGTGGACCCGAGATGGACCCGAGTTGGAGTCCGAAGTGGAGTCCGAGATGGACCCGAGATGGAGTCCGAGATGGAGTCCGAGATGGAGTCCGAGATGGAGTCCGAGGTGGACCCGAGATGGACCCGAAATGGAGTCTGAGATGGAGTCCGAGATGGACCCGAGATGGAACCCGAGATGGAGTCCGAGATGGACCCGAGATGGACCCGAGATGGAGTCTGAGATGGAGTCCGAGATGGAGTCCGAGATGGAGTCCGAAGTCGAGACCGAGACCGGGACCGAGACCGAGACCGAGACCGAGACCGAGATCGGGACCGAGACCGAGACCGAGGCCGAGGCCGAGACCGAGCCCGAGCCCGAGTCCGAGTCCGAATCCAAGTCCGAGTCCGAGTCTGAGTCCGAGTCCGAGTCCGGAGCCTGAGAGGGTGAAAGCCCAAAGCGTTCGTCTCCCAGACCCTGGGGGGTTTGGTGAGCTCCAAAAGTATAGTAGGGGGAGGACTGCAGTGGAGCCAGTTTGGCCAGGAAAGGCCAGTTTGGCCCAGGAAGGCCGGACCCAGTGTTGGGTGATGAGCTGCCCACTGGGAAGTCCAAGACTAGAGTGAACACGGACCGACAAGCGGGGTAGCTTGGTGAAGTGTTCAAGAGCCGGCTCTAGTTCCCCCGGGAGATCGACTGGCCGATGCTCCCAGTCCAAGTGTGGGTGGCACTACCTACTTGGATACCAGGCGTGGCTCAACGGAACCTCGCTCTAAGCCCATGGCTAGAGCACCTAAAGGCGAAAGGTGGGGAGAGTACCCAGGTGGCTCGCGTAAGGCCACGGTGTTTCGAAATGGTGTCCCAAAGTCCCAGACTGTGGAAAGGAAGAGGGGTAGCCCTCTGGTGGGGTAGCCAAGGACACAGTCACACAGTGAGGAAGTCCTCGAGGATAGTGGGACTTAGTGGTCGAGCCGGTGGGCCTTGATCCAGTGGCAGTGTTGGCGAACACAGCCAAGGACAAAAAGGGACTTGGTGGAGACCGGAACAGAGATATTGGGGAAGGCTATTCCCCATGTCTGTAGGCATCCTAAGGATGTTAAGGAGTGGATCTGGGATGATCCCTCATGGACGAATGACCCAGTCTTTGAGAGACGGGATTGGAATGCAGGTGGTGTTGGACCACCAGTGTGACCAAGGTAATTGGGCATGGCCTTAGCGTAACGGGCCGATACGTCGGTGGTACCTTGGGGTGTCGATCATGGGATCGGACACGTGGAGCACTTGGACCAAGTGCTAAGGTTGAGTGGCATGGATGCCATTCTCGGGGCTAGCAAGCCCCAAGTCCTGAGTTGGACTTATGGAGGTTGTGAATGAGACTCCTCCAAGTGGTCAGAGGTGTGGTTAAGTGACTAAAGTAGAATGGAAAAATTAGTCGCTTACAATTTGGTATCGGAGCTGTTCCTTAGTCCGACTTTTATTGGTGCTCAAGTATATCACCACTAGTGTTGGCATCGGAAGGTCCGAGGAGTGGGCCTATCCTTGAGGAGTAGCAAGTCGGGAAGACATGGCTCTCCATTACAGTTCATGTGTGAACTTGTAGACGAGGTGGTGGATAGAAAAGGGCCAATAATGGAACGACTTTGGGATCTTGGGAACAGTATATGGTTTTCCTCAAAGAGTTGAGGATGTGATCCAGATGAGCGTTTGACTTAGCAAACTGGCTAATGTAGTTGTGGTAAACAACTACAGTTGGGATCACGGGAAAGGTAAAGACTCCAAAGCAATAAAGGAGTCATAAGATTTTCCTCATATAGTTGAGGTTGGTGCTCATGAATGTGAGACCAGAAGTAATGACCGTGGGAGGTCAAATACGGAAAAGGACTCAAGTCCTTGAAAAGGTAGCCGGGGCTACCTCTAATAAATGCTGGAACAACCCAAGGAGTTGGGGGTGTATTAAGTGGATGAGTTGGTGTTCTCATCACATGGACAAGTAGTCCTAAGGGGCAAAGGTTGCCCCCAGAGAACAAAATCAAGTGTCGGAGTAACACTTGTGAAAATAGTCCTTTTGAGTAGGACAGGAATGCAAGAAGTGTATTCCAGTGAGCTAGTGCCTCACAAGTAGGACCTTACGGGTCTGTGGATTAACCAAGTCCAAAACTGCTGGATGACTCAAGTAGAGTCAACGGATGGTCCTAAAAGGACTGATGGAAGCATTTGGACTGAGGTGTGTTGTACCCCACAAAGGATGGGGGGGGATCATAGGATCCAAGGATGAGAATAGAGGGTATCTCATCGATGGCAAAATGTGCCATGCTAAAGTTATGGGAAAGGTGTTCCCAGAAGAAAACAACTTTGACATAAAGTTGTATGTGACCTCTATGGTGCAGTGCTAACGGATGGTTGGCATGAGAAAGAGCGGTGTTGGTCTTGGCAAAGACTTAGACACGAAGGGGAAATGTCATAGAGGTAGGCTCGTGGAGCCGATGGTGTGAAAACACCAAATGTGCCAAGGTGTGGTACCTTGAGGCTATGTTGGTGGGTTCATGAGAACCCCTTGCCAAAGGAATCCCAATGGAAATGGGAATAGCATAGCCTAAGCTGCAGAGCATGTAGTTGGAGTGTGGTGACCCAGATAATGATGGAAGTGTGAAAGCACCAAGCAATGAGTTGTAGAACTTGACAACTATGAGGCAACTAAGCAAGAGGTGCAAAATAACTGGTTAAACGGGTAGAAGGTAGCTACCCAAGACTTCTTAATAGCATAGGGAAGTTGGATATACCCTTACGGGGGATAAGTTGCTTGTGTTGCGATATAGTAAGTCAATGTCATAAAAGGAAATACTCATTGTCAAGAAAGCCATCATTGGGACACCCGAACACTCTAGAACACCAGAAGGTGGTGTTTGATGTCGCGAGGGCAATGGATAAAGCCCAAGGGACTAAGTCCCTAGCGAATGATGGATAGAAGGTGCTATCCAAATGTCCAAGGTTGCGGAGACAGAAGAGGACTGTCTACCCGAGTTGGACAAAGCCAAAAATGGAATTTTGGCAAGGCTAGTGATGGGCATGCAAAGGCCCATAAGCAACAATGTAATCCCAGTGTGTGGGATTATAAGGTGAGCATACCCGGATTGAGGAACCACTCCCTAGGCTATTGGGTAGGTTCATCCCTAAGAATACTTGCTAAAGCATGATAGAAAGTGCAAAGCTATCCTCCTGGTTTGGAGGAGAATGACCAAAGGAAAGGTGTGAAGCCAAAAAGCAAGAAGTAAGGGGATAGAACCGAACCGTAGGAATCAAAGGGCATAACCAAGGTTGGTTATGCCAGCTGGGAGTGGAGAATCAAGTGGGGGCTCGAGGGTGTTGCTGCTAGCAATCGTGATGCCATGGAGAGTCTAAAATATGGAATTGTCCATGTTAGACTATGTGGCATTTGGAAGGCTTGCAAAAAGGGAGGCCTTAGCAAGCTGAGGGACAGAGTTCCTTCAAGGTTCCCAAAGGCGATTCTAGGTAGCTTAGTACCTAGAAAGGCCAAGTGTAAATGGTTCATGGAACGCGCGAAATCAGAGTGGCGTAGCAGAAGCGTGGTCTTGAAGCTTGCCATGAGGCAAGGCTATCAAGGTTAGGGAAGTAGTTCCCGAGTGTTCAAAGAGAGGGCTTTGAACGAAAGTCGATGGTCAAGGACTTTCACGCTTATGCAGGAACCATGTTACAGTGGTCGGAGGACTTGCCAAGCGAGATTGGCACGTCGGGGGAACAAATACCCTAGTTGAAGGTGATAACTTCAAAAAGGGTGGGCCATGGGGCCGAGCATGGAGGAGTCCATGCATGATCGCAGACATGTCAAGTGAGAGGACTTGGCAGTGTGGAGGAACTAGGTTCCTAAACTGTGATCTGTAGCGCGCTTTAAAAATAAGTTGGTGCACCGGCGTGGGGAGTCACGCCAGGCATCTTGTGTGATGCCGTCCGTAGATGCATATACGGAGGTTGGGTTCGAGTCCCGACCCTCTAGTGCTTGAGTTCGAGTCCCAAATCACTAGGGCGTGGTGATGGTTTGGAATATGAGGACACTCATATTTCGGTGGTCATGGACTCTCAGTGGGGAGACTGGTTTGGGCACACCGCCAAGCGAGGGATGCCTCGGAGTCGTGATGCACGGTTAGATTGCTTAGAGTGAAAGCTCGGCATATCTAACTTGAACGCTTTGGTGCAAGTGGCACCAAGGTCGTGGTGAGTGAGATGGGGACACCTAATCTCAGTTGCTATGAACCCTTGGCCGTAAGGGCTAGCTTGGGTGCACCGCCAAGTGTGGGGGATGCCCCCGGGGTTATAGTCAACAACTTGGAGGTCTAGAAGACCAAGTACCTATTGGCAACTCTGTTAAGGTGCCAAGGTGAGATCACTAGGTGATCTTATGGCCAGATAAGGACAAGATCCTTGGTTGGCTAAGGAATGAAGTTCCTGGTTCAAAATATTGAAATTGAACTGTTTAAGGTGGTGTGGCTTGGTCGTGATGACCAAGTGGGAAGAGCACCTAAGGGAAATAAACTATGTCCGTGCGATGGCATAGTGAGTCTGAGGAAAGTAGTCTCTATAAAAGACCCATAGGAGGGTCACGAAGTTGGGCCGTGGATAGAGCCCATAGCAGAAGATGCTAAAGAGACGTACTAGGGGTGAACATCCTCCGGACTTGGCAAAGAAGAGTCTTTGCTATGGAACCAAAACAATACCTCAAGGAGGGAGGTAGAGATTCGATGTTGCTTGGTGCAACAATCAACGGATAGGAGCAAAAGATGAGTGGCCAAGATAGGGCCGTGGAATCCCTTGGAAGGAATCCAAGTGACAAAGTTAGGCGAGGAACACTAATGTGTTGGACGCTAACAAGTTGCGGGAAAGGAAGTGTGTTTCCAGGGAGGGATTCCGAAATGCTCCGATTTGGCGAAAGTGGAAGCTCCAAGGGAGGGAGCGGTAAGGTAGCCAAATGATAGGGCCATGAACAGCCCTAGCACAAAAGTATGATAACTGGAACTTTGGCACGATATAGAAGAGAGGATGATGGTGCCCTTGAGTAGAGAACTTCCTAGGATGGGAAGTGGAGTTGCACAAAAGGTGCAAGGCAAGGTGTCGGAGACACCTAGGAAATTGACTCCAAGAAGTCAAAATTCAAAGTTCCAAAGTGCAAAGGTTATATCGGTGGAACTTGAGACTACTTGAGAAGGAGTAGTGGGATTGACTTAAAGAAGGGTCTTTAAGAGGTTTAGTGAGAACTAAACCAATAAAAGGAGAGAACCACTATATGTGGTCCAATCAGTCTCTAAGTTGGAGAGACTACCCTCCTTAGAGGATATGCAAAAGGCATGGTGAGCCTTCAATGTCCAACCATTGACGAATATGGAGAAGGCATGGTGAGCCTTCAATGTCACACCATTGACAAATATTGGCTACGCGCCAAGGATGGAAATGGTAACACATGCGGGTGTTACTTTATAAAATGGTTCACCGTTCGATGAGGACATCGAACTTCGTCTATGGGTGGTGGAGTTGTGAGACACAAAATCCCTAGGCCCCAAAGTGGAGCCGAAAAGGGTGCCACGTGGTAGTGGCTGAAGCGAGAGCCAAACGAGCGTAACACGTTTGGACCAAAAGCTCCGACTTGAAAAGTCAAGAGCGGGAGTGGAACTCCCAACGAAGTGCTCGAGGAACGAGCACGAAGCGAGCAAAAGGCGAGGCTCCAAAAAGGGACCCGAGTTGGAGTCCGAAGTGGAGTCCGAGATGGACCCGAGTTGGAGTCCGAAGTGGAGTCCGAGATGGACCCGAGTTGGAGTCCGAAGTGGAGTCCGAGATGGACCCGAGATGGAGTCCGAGATGGAGTCCGAAGTGGAGTCCGAGGTGGACCCGAGATGGACCCGAGTTGGAGTCCGAAGTGGAGTCCGAGATGGACCCGAGATGGAGTCCGAGATGGAGTCCGAGATGGAGTCCGAGATGGAGTCCGAGGTGGACCCGAGATGGACCCGAAATGGAGTCTGAGATGGAGTCCGAGATGGACCCGAGATGGAACCCGAGATGGAGTCCGAGATGGACCCGAGATGGACCCGAGATGGAGTCCGAGATGGAGTCCGAGATGGAGTCCGAGATGGAGTCCGAAGTCGAGACCGAGACCGGGACCGAGACTGAGACCGAGACCGAGACCGAGATCGGGACCGAGACCGAGACCGAGGCCGAGGCCGAGACCGAGCCCGAGCCCGAGTCCGAGTCCGAATCCGAGTCCGAGTCCGAGTCCGAGTCCGAGTCCGAGTCCGGAGCCTGAGAGGGTGAAAGCCCAAAGCGTTCGTCTCCCAGACCCTAGGGGGTTTGGTGAGCTCCAAAAGTATAGTAGGGGGAGGACTGCAGTGGAGCCAGTTTGGCCAGGAAAGGCTAGTTTGGCCCAGGAAGGCCGGACCCAGTGTTGGGTGATGAGCTGCCCACTGGGAAGTCCAAGACTAGAGTGAACACGGACCGACAAGCGGGGTAGCTTGGTGAAGTGTTCAAGAGCCGGCTCTAGTTCCCCCGGGAGATCGACTGGCCGATGCTCCCAGTCCAAGTGTGGGTGGCACTACCTACTTGGATACCAGGCGTGGCTCAACGGAACCTCGCTCTAAGCCCATGGCTAGAGCACCTAAAGGCGAAAGGTGGGGAGAGTACCCAGGTGGCTCGCGTAAGGCCACGGTGTTCCGAAATGGTGTCCCAAAGTCCCAGACTGTGGAAAGGAAGAGGGGTAGCCCTCTGGTGGGGTAGCCAAGGACACAGTCACACAGTGAGGAAGTCCTCGAGGATAGTGGGACTTAGTGGTCGAGCCGGTGGGCCTTGATCCAGTGGCAGTGTTGGCGAACACAGCCAAGGACAAAAAGGGACTTGGTGGAGACCGGAACAGAGATATTGGGGAAGGCTATTCCCCATGTCTGTAGGCATCCTAAGGATGTTAAGGAGTGGATCTGGGATGATCCCTCATGGACGAATGACCCAGTCTTTGAGAGACGGGATTGGAATGCAGGTGGTGTTGGACCACCAGTGTGACCAAGGTAATTGGGCATGGCCTTAGCGTAACGGGCCGATACGTCGGTGGTACCTTGGGGTGTCGATCATGGGATCGGACACGTGGAGCACTTGGACCAAGTGCTAAGGTTGAGTGGCATGGATGCCATTCTCGGGGCTAGCAAGCCCCAAGTCCTGAGTTGGACTTATGGAGGTTGTGAATGAGACTCCTCCAAGTGGTCGGAGGTGTGGTTAAGTGACTAAAGTAGAATGGAAAAATTAGTCGCTTACACTGAGGTGTCAAAG